>NC_046636.1:14066955-14133333 GCF_900324485.2 Mastacembelus armatus
TTCTTTCTTCTTCTTCTAGTCTGTCCTTCCTCACCTTTCTTTTCTTACTTCATGCCTTTCAACCAATTCTTATTCATCCTGTACTTTCTTCTTTGTCTGTCTTTTTCTTCAGTTGCCCCTTTTTGAGTTCACTTGATAAAAAGCTTGTTGATTGGTGTAACATCACCTGTCCAAAGCTCAATATCAAGAAAACCAGAAGAACTGGTGGTGGACTTTAGGAAGGAGCAGGAAGACCCAGTCCCTGTCTCCCTCCTTGGAGACGAAGTAGGAGATTTTGGATCCTACACATACCTTGGGTCCCACATTACACAACAATGGACTGGTCAAATACTACAGATTCACTCTTCAAGAAAGGACAGAGGTATGACTGTTCTTCCTCAGAGACTCTGTTCCTTTGGCGTGTGCACACAAACTCTGAAGACGTTTCTATCAGTCTGTAGTAAAACGAGTGCACTTGTTTCTTTGGCAGTTTGTATGCTGGGGACGGGTTGGCATCAAGGCGCGAGGGCCCCACGGACTAAAACACGTGATCAGGAAGGCAAAATCTGTTGTTGGATGGAACAACCAGACTGGAGGCTGTGGCCAGAGAGGGGATGATGGCCAAAATCAACTCCCATACTGGACACTTCTGCCCCCCCACTTTCATGAGGAAAACTGTGGCGAATGAGGAAGGTTTCATTCGGCCCCAGGGACTAATCCTCCTAAACCAAAGACTGAGAGATTCAGGAAGTCTTTGTGTCCTGGCCATAAGACTCTATTAATTCCATAATACTAACAATAACACACGCACAACACTACACAATGAAACCCCCCAAAAACAATTACTTTACATTTTCGAACATACAGGTTGATTTGCTTATGACGTATTAATCACTGTATTAATTATATCCATGTGTTCATTTAACTCACATTAAATGGAAGAACGTTATAGCGGCCTGTAACAATGTAATTCCCCTGGGGGGAGGAAGTAAAGTACGTCTGCGTGCGTAGGCAGGCGACGGCCTGCCGGGGGTCTGGACGGCAACGGCATGTGCGGCCTTTTCGGTCAACTCTGCTACTTTGTCCACTTCTTTGCTTTCTTGGCACTTGGTCTTACACCTGTCGGGCTTACTTCAGACCGGGCAACCCTTCTTACTAATCCTGTAACGTGCTTCTGTGTTCTGTCCTTTTGGTGAGTCTCTCTGTTTTCAGCGTACTTCTTGCCTTTTTTCTTTTACTTTTCAACTTCAGTTTCCTTCTTTTCTTTCCCTTCTTCTACTTTGTTCAACTTCTTTGCTTCCTTTGCACTTTTTTCTTTCCTCACCTCTTTCTTACTTTCATTGTCCTTTTAAACCCTTCATTACTCATTCCTGTACTTTCTTCTTTGTCTGTCTTTTTGTTCAGTTCCTCTCTTTTCATGCTTTACTTCCTGCCTTTTTTCTGTACTTTCAACTTCATTTTCCTTCCTTTTCGTTCAATTCTTCTACTTGGTCAACTTCTTTGCTTCCTTGGCACTTTTTTCTTTCCTCACCTTTCTTTCTTACTTTCATTGCCTTTCAACCCTTTCTTACTCATCCTGTACTTTTCTTCTTTGTCTGTCTTTTTGTTCAGTTCCTCTCTTTTCATGCTTACTTCCTGCCTTTTTTCTGTACTTTCAACTTCATTTTCGTTCCTTTTCTTTCAACTTCTTCTACTTTGTCAACTTCTTTGCTTCCTTGGCACTTTTTTCTTTCATCCGCTTTTTTGACTTTAACTTACTCCTCGTATTTTTCGTCAGCGTATCAGCTCTCCCACGTAATTTCTTCCGAAATTACCTTTTCTAGTTAAGAATGACAGGCTGCCAAATGTCCACTGCTGTTACACTTGGTGACCACTGAGTACCACCCCCCCCCCACCCTCACCCTCACCCCCACTCTGGGCATAGGTCACCATAGCAACAGCTCAAAACAAAGCAATAGCAGCATAGCATCTGTCTGTGGTTGGTAATTAAGAATGACTGGCTGTATAATGTCCACTGCTTTTACACATGGGGATAACTCAATACCACCCCCCCCCCCCCCCCCCCACACCCTCACCCTCACCCCCACTCTGGGCATAGGTGACCATAGCAAATACATACAATGCATTAGCAGCATAGCATCTGTTTGTGGTTAGTAATTAAGAATGACTGGCTGCCAAATGTCAACTGCTGTTTCACTTGGTGACCACTCAGTACCACCCCCCCCCCACTCCCCACCCTCACCCCCACTCTAGGCATAGGTCACCATAGCAACAGCTGACAAAGCAATAGCAACATAGCATCTGTCTGTGGTTGGTAATTAAGAATGACTGGCTGTATAATGTCCCACTGCTTTTACACATGGGGATAACTCAATACCCCCCCCCCCCCTCACCCTCACCCCCACTCTGGGCATAGGTGACCATAGCAATACATACAATGCATTAGCAGCATACCATCTGTTTGTGGTTAGTAATTAAGAATTACTGGCTGCATAATGTCCACTGCTGTTACACTTGGTGAGAACACTCAGTACACCCCCCACCCCCCCCCCCCCCCCCCCCCCCCCCCCCCCCCCCCACCCCACCCCACCCCCCACTCTGGGCATAGGTCACCATAGCAACAGCATACAAGGCAATAGCAGGAATATCAGCTGTCTGTGGTTGGTAATTAAGAATGACAGGCTGCCAAATGTCCACTGCTGTTACACTTGATGACCACTGAGTACCACCCCCCCCACCTCACCCTCACCCCCACTCTGGGCATAGGTCACCATAGCAACAGCATTTACAAAGCAATAGCAGCATATGAGCTGTCTGTGGTTGGTAATTAGGAATAACTGGCTGCCAAATGTCCACTGCTGTTACACTTGATGACCACTCAGTACCACCCCCCACCCCCCACCCTCACCCCCACCCTGGGCATAGGTCACCATAGCAGCAGCATACAAGGCAATAGCAGCATATCAGTTGTCTGTGGTTGGTAATTAAGAATGACTGGCTGCCAAATGTCTACTGCTGTTACACTTGGTGACCACTCAGTACCACCCCCCTCACTCCCCACCCTCACCCCCACTCTAGGTATAGGTCACCATAGCAACAGCTTAACACAAAGCAATAGCAGCATATGAACTGTCTGTGGTTGGTAATTAGGAATGCCTAAATGTCCATTGCTGTAACACTTGGTGACCACTCAGTACCACCCCCCCCCCCCCACACTCACCCCCACTCTGGGCATAGGTCACCATAGCAATAGCTCAAAACAAAACAATAGCAGCTGTCTGTGGTTGGTAGTTAAGTATGACGGGCTGCCAAATGTCCACTGCTGTTACACTTGGTGACCACCCAGTACCCCCCACCCCCACCCCCCACTCTGCGTTTAGGTCACCATAGCAACAGCTCAAGTATAAAATACAAGTCTAGTCATTAATACGTAGATATTACATTTTTTTAAATTATAAGGAATATTCAAAATAAAGTTTAGGTTCTTGTACAAGGTCCCAAGAGTCTCCTCGAGCACCTTGTCCTTTCAAAATAAAAGCCCCGAAATAGCATTTTCTCAACAGAATAGCCCTGAAACAGCAACTCATATTAAAATGGACGTTACCTATTGGCATACAGCTTCAGGTAACAAGTAAGGCCATTTTCCATGTCAGCCATGGTTTCTGACATGGTGAGACTTTCACAATAAAAGTCTACAGTTATTCATAGTAAGTTATTACATTTTTGCAAATAGTAAGGAATATTCAAATTAAAGTCTAGATTTCTTGAACAAGGGTCGCCAAGAGTCTCCTGCAGCACTTTGTCCTTTCAAAATAAAAGCCCCGAAAAAGCATTTTCTCAATAGAAAAGCCCTGAAACAGCAACTCAATATTAAAATGGAAGTTACCTATTGGCATACAGCCTCAGGTACCAAGTGAGGCCATTTTCCATGTCAGCCATGGTTTCTGACATGGTGAGACTTCACAATAAAAGTCTACAGTTATTCATAGTAAGTTTATTACATTTTGCAAATAGTAAGGAATATTCAAATTATAGTCCTAGATTCTTGAACAAGGTCGCCAAGAGTCTCCTGCAGCACTTTGTCCTTTCAAAATAAAAGCCCCGAAAAAGCATTTTCTCAATAGAAAAGCCTGAAACAGCAACTCAATATTAAAATGGAAGTTACCTATTGGCATACAGCTTCAGGTACCAAGTGAGGCCATTTTCCATGTCAGCCATGGTTTCTGACATGGTGAGACTTTCACAATAAAAGTCTACAGTTATTTATAGGAAGATATTACATTTTCATAAATTGTAAGGAATATTCAAAATAAAGTCCAGATTCTTGTACAAGGTCCCAAGAGTCTCCTGCAGCACTATGTCCTTTCAAAATAAAAGCCCCGAAATAGCATTTTCTCAATAAAAAAGCCCTGAAATAGCAACCGAATATTAAAATGCACGTTACCTATTGGCATACAGCTTCAGGTACCAAGTGAGGCCATTTTCCATGTCAGCCATGGTTTTTGACATGATGAGAGTTTCACAATAAAAGTCTACAGTTATTTATAGGAAGATATTACATTTTTGTAAATTGTAAGGAATATTCAAAATAAAGCCTAGATTCTTGAACAAGGTCCCAAGAGTCTCCTGCAGCTCTTTGTCCTTTCAAAATAAAAGCCTTTTTATAGCATTTTCTCAAAATAAAATCACCCTCACTACAGTCGGTATTTCTCGATTATCGCAATCGGTCGATTCAAAACGTGCTTCGGCGACACAGTCTGCCTCGAGCTTTTCGCGGCGATCGGCAATCCCAACGCAATTTCTTCAGAAATTGCATCGTCTAGTTATTCTTTTTATTTTTATTATTATTCCGCCGTTTTTCGGTCGCTATCTAGTCCTACACCGTTCGACGTAGAAACGTCATTCAAACACCGTCGCGTGCAGCTCGATGAGGAGATGGGTGCTTCTACTTTTCTCAGCGATATCTTTCATAATTTCCGAAATATTCCAGGTTTTGTCGGAATTTTTTCTCATAGGAATGAATGGAGAGTACGTTAAAATCTCCTTTCAACTTTGTCCTCTTTGAGCCTTAACTGTGTCAGCATACTTTCAGCTAGAAACACCATTCGACCTTTAAACGGGTCAGAAGGCATTAATCTATAAGTCTTGTATACAGCTTTTTGATATCTATTACGGTTTTTCTTTAATCGCAGTTTAAGTTTTATGGTTTTTTAAGGAAATTTCTGAATTTTACATTGGTGTGTATGGGAGAGAGCTAGAGTGCGTGATGTCATCGCTAGAGTGGGAGAAGCTGTTAAGTTTAGGGAAAATTTTCTCTCTAACTCGCCGTCACGGCCACAATTTTGACTCTTCATACACCATTTTCTCAAAAGTAGTAGAGATTTTTGTCTTCTTTCAGGCAATGCTGTTCATATTTTTATAGGACCTACGGTTTTTTCCACAAGGTGGCCTAACAGACAGAGAGTGACTGCTCAATCTCTCATTCACTCCCATTCTAAAGATCTCTACAATTTTTGGAGAGAAACACAAATGAAGGCTGTTTCTAACTCGCCACCAATCCTTCATTTTTTGGAATATCTTCACAAAAAGTGGATCGGTCTCTTTGTTGAAGCCTCCTGGCACTGTTAGTGAAAGACTTATATTGATAGCACTTATAGTTTTTCTGTAATCCTCCATTTTGTAAGGTGAAGTTTTCTCAGTTTCTCCACTCAGCGTGTGTAAAGTGCTGTGTCACTCCCCCTCTCACTCTGGCCTTTGATCACCATAGCAACTACTCAACACAAAGCAGCTCATTGCGCAATAGCAGCATAGCAGCTGTCTATGTTTGGTAATTAAGAATGACTGGCTGCCAAATGTCCACTGCTGTTACACTTGGTGACCACTGAGTACCACCCCCCCCCCACCCTCACCCCCACTCTGGGCATAGGTCACCATAGCAACAGCATACAAGGCAATAGCAGCATATCAGCTGTCTGTGGTTGGTAATTAAGAATGACAGGCTGCCAAATGTCCACTGCTGTTACACTTGGTGACCAATGAGTACCACCCCCCCCACCCTCACCCTCACCCCCACTCTGGGCATAGGTCACCATAGCAACAGCTCAACACAAAGCAATTGAAGCATAGCAAGCTGTCTGTGGTTGGTAATTAAGAATGACGGGCTGCCAAATGTCCACTGCTGTTACACTTGGTGACCACCCAGTACCCCCCCCCCCCCCCTGCGTTTAGGTCACCATAGCAACAGCTCAAGTATACAATACAAGTCTAGTCATTAATACGTAGATATTACATTTTTGTAAATTATAAGGAATATTCAAAATAAAGTTTAGGTTCTTGTACAAGGTCCCAAGAGTCTCCTCCAGCACCTTGTCCTTTCAAAATAAAAGCCCCGAAATAGCATTTTCTCAACAGAATATCCCTGAAACAGCAACTCAATATTAAAATGGACGTTACCTATTGGCATACAGATTCAGGTAACAAGTAAGGCCATTTTCCATGTCAGCCATGGTTTCTGACATGGTGAGACTTTCACAATAAAAGTCTACAGTTATTTATAGTAAGTTATTACATTTTTGTAAATAGTAAGGAATATTCAAATTAAAGCCTAGATTCTTGAACAAGGTCGCCAAGAGTCTCCTGCAGCACTTTGTCCTTTCAAAATAAAAGCCCCGAAAAAGCATTTTCTCAATAGAAAAGCCCTGAAACAGCAACTCAATATTAAAATGGAAGTTACCTATTGGCATACAGCTTCAGGTACCAAGTGAGGCCATTTTCCATGTCAGCCATGGTTTCTGACATGGTGAGACTTTCACAATAAAAGTCTACAGTTATTTATAGGAAGATATTACATTTTCATAAATTGTAAGGAATATTCAAAATAAAGTCCAGATTCTTGTACAAGGTCCCAAGAGTCTCCTGCAGCACTATGTCCTTTCACAATAAAAGCCCCGAAATAGCATTTTCTCAATAAAAAAGCCCTGAAATAGCAACCGAATATTAAAATGCACGTTACCTATTGGCATACAGCTTCAGGTACCAAGTGAGGCCATTTTCCATGTCAGCCATGGTTTTTGACATGATGAGAGTTTCACAATAAAAGTCTACAGTTATTTATAGGAAGATATTACATTTTTGTAAATTGTAAGGAATATTCAAAATAAAGTCTAGATTCTTGAACAAGGTCCCAAGAGTGTCCTGTAGCACTTTGCCCTTTCAAAATAAAAGCCCCAAAATAGCATTTTCTCAATAAAACAGCCCTGAAACAGCAACTCAATATTAAAATGGACGTTGGTTATTGGCATACAGCTTCGGGCACCAGGTGAGGCCATTTTCTTTGTCAGCCATGGTTTCTGACATGGTCAGACTTTCACAATAAAAGTCTACAGGAAGATATCACATTTTTGTAAAGTATGAGGAATATTCAAAATAAAGTCCAGATTCTGTTGTGAGTTCCCATGAGTATCTTGCATATCTTGCATATCTATGTCCTTTCAAAATAAAAGCCTGTTTATAGCATTTTCTCAAAATAAAAGCACCCTCACTACAGTCGGTATTTCTCGATTATCGCAATCGGTCGATTCAAAACGTGCTTCGGCGACGCGGTCTGCCTCGAGCTTTTCGCGGCGATCGGCAATCCCAACGCAATTTCTTCAGAAATTGCATCGTCTAGTTATTATTATTATTCCGTATGTTTTTCGGTCGCTAACTCCTTCCGCATGCTTTGTGCTAGAAAGACCGTTCAGGTATCAAAACGTTCAGCTTCTTAAGGACAAGAGTGCTTGTATTCAACTTTTTGATATCTTTCATATTTTTAAAGATATTCAGCATTTTTCAAATTTTTTGTCCCATAGAAATGAATGGAGAGAGTGTTCAAATCCTCTAAAACTTTGTCCTCTTTCAGCTTTAACTACTTCAGCATACTTTTAGCTAGAAACACCATTCGACTTTTAAACGGGTCAGAAGGCATTAATCTATTAGTCTTGTATTCAGCTTTTTGATATCTGTTATGGTTTTTCTTTAATCGCAGTTTAAGTTTTATGGTTTTTTAGGAAATTTCTGAATTTTACATTGGTGTCTATGGGAGCGAGCTAGAGCGCGTGACGTCACGGCTAGAGCGGGAGAAGCTGTTAAGTTTATTGAAAATTTTTCTCTCTAACTCGCCGTCACGGCCACAATTTTGACTCTTCATACACCATTTTCTCAAAAGTAGTAGAGATTTTTGTCTTCTTTCAGGCAATGCTTTTCTTATTTTCATAGGACCTACGGTTTTTCCGCAACGTGGCCAAACAGACAGAGAGTGACGGCTCAATCTCTCATTCACTCCCATTCTAAAACAGGTCGTAGCGTTTTGGGGGAAAACGCAAATGAAGGCTGTTTCTAACTCGCTACGAATCCTTCATTTTTTGGAATATCTTCACAAAAAGCGGATCAGTCTCTTCGTTGAAGCCTTCTGGTTCTGTTAGTGAAAGAATTATTTCGATAGGTCTTATAGTTTTTCTGTAGTCCTCCGTTTTGTGAGGTGAAGTTTTGTTAGCTTCTGCTTCACTCAGCGTGTGCTAACTGCTGCGTCAGTCCCCCTCCCACTCTGGGCTTAGGTCACCATAGTAACAGCTCAAAACAAAGCTCCGTAGCAGCTGTCTGGTTCGTGAGACATTGTGTGTGTGTGTGTGTGTGTGTGTGTGTGTGTGTGTGTGTGTGTGTGTGTGTGTGTGTGTGTTCACAGATACTTGACGTGAACATCGGAGCACATTGACTGGCGTATTGTGAATTTTCATTAGGCGATTAAGAAACGTTATATTTCCTTTAATCTCATCCCGTATTGCCAGCGCTAGCTTGCAGCACTTGCTTCCTGCCCGAGAGCGAGAGAGCTAGCGATTGCTGCAGGGACAAATTTAGACTATATGCACCTTATTATTTTGGTTTGTGTGAAGATAACATACCAGAAGGGATTGGAATTATCATTTGTCATGTGTCATTTTGACCTCACTTTCTCACCTGAACCTAGTTGTTTTCTTTGAAGAAAAAAATCTATCTTTAATGTAAACATAAAACTCAATTTTCTTTTATCTGTTAATGACAAATGATAATTCCAATCCCTTCTGGTATGTTATCTTCACACAAACTAGGGATGCTCACACTGTTAACTAGTATTAATTGAACCATTCCCCCTGGATGCCTGCCCCTCTCCCCTGCTCTCTCCCACACCCCCCGTGCACACTTCCAGAACCCTCCAGAGAGCCCTGCTTCCCCCTGGATGCCTGCCCCTCTCCCCTGCTCTCTCCCACATCCTCGGTACACACTTCCAGGACCCTCCACAGAGAGCCCTGCTTCCCCCTGGATGCCTGCCACTCTCCCCTGCTCTCTCCCACACCTCCGCTGCACACTTCCAGGACCCTCCAGTTTTCTTTTGGCAATTTTCTGTATTTTACTCAACATGTGATGTATGTGTGTATGTTTTTTCAGGCCTCCGCTCGTCCATATTGCTTCATATCTTCCCTTTTTCAGTCTTTCCTTCCATCTTCTCTTCTTTCTCTAAGAAAACCGTCCTTCAAATATTTGTGATTCGCTTACACAGCGTTTACCTTTTTTATTTTTCAGCAATATTTATTAGTTTTTAAACTATACATTGTTTCTGTCTATACAGTCTTTCTACAAGTTCACTTTTTTGCTTTTTCATTCTTCCCTTTTTTAACTCATATATTCAAATCCTTTAGTTCTTTCATCGTTCACTACACTGTGTCTTCTTTCATGTTAGTTTAACTTCTTTCTATAGCAATTTCTACATCATATGATTTTCTTTCCAGCCTTTTCAGCAATGTTGAATAGTTTTTTAGTTAAGTTAAGCTTCCAACTCCCGTTTCACATTTCAGCTTCCAGGATTCTTCAGCATTGCATTTCAGCCTTCAGCTTATTCAGCACTGCATTTCAGCCTTAAGCTTATTTAGCATTGCATTTCAGCCTTCAGCTTATACAGCACTGCATTTCAGCCTTCAGCTTATTCAGCAATACATTTCAGCCATTTTCAGCATTGTTGGGCAGCTTCATTCAGCTTTCAGCATTCACACGCATCTTCCGCAGGAAATGCATTTTCTAGTTATTATTTTTCTTCTTATTCCGCCGTTTTTCGGTCGCTATCTAGTCCTACACCGTTCGACGTAGAAACGTCATTCAAACACCGTCGCGTGCAGCTCGATGAGGAGATGGGTGCTTCTACTTTTTTCAGCGATATCTTTCATAATTTCCGAAATATTCCAGGTTTTGTCGGAATTTTTTCCCATAGGAATGAATGGAGAGTACGTTAAAATCTCCTTTCAACTTTGTCCTCTTTGAGCTTTAACTGTGTCAGCATACTTTCAGCTAGAAACACCATTCGACCTTTAAACGGGTCAGAAGGCATTAATCTATAAGTCTTGTATACAGCTTTTTAATATCTATTACGGTTTTTCTTTAATTGCAGTTTAAGTTTTATGGTTTTTTTAGGAAATTTCTGAATTTTACATTGGTGTGTATGGGAGAGAGCTAGAGTGCGTGATGTCATTGCTAGAGTGGGAGAAGCTGTTAAGTTTAGGGAAAATTTTTCTCTCTAACTCGCCGTCACGGCCACAATTTTGACTCTTCATACACCATTTTCTCAAAAGTAGTAGAGATTTTTGTCTTCTTTCAGGCAATGCTTTTCTCATTTTCATAGGACCTACGGTTTTTCCACAAGGTGGCCTAACAGACAGAGAGTGACTGCTCAATCTCTCATTCACTCCCATTCTAAAGATCTCTACAATTTTTGGAGAGAAACACAAATGAAGGCTGTTTCTAACTCGCCACCAATCCTTCATTTTTTGGAATATCTTCACAAAAAGTGGATCGGTCTCTTTGTTGAAGCCTCCTGGCATTGTTAGTGAAAAGAATTATATTCATACTCATTGCGCAATAGCAGCATAGCAGCTGTCTATGTTTGGTAATTAAGAATGACTGGCTGCATAATGTCCACTGCTGTTACACATGGGGACAATTCAATACCACCCCACCCACCCCCCACCCTCACCCTCAGTCTGGGTATAGGTGACCATAGCAAATACATACAATGCAATAGCAGCATAGCATCTGTCTGTGGTTGGTAATTAAGAATGAAAGGCTGCCAAATGTCCACTGCTGTTACACTTGGTGACCACTCAGTACCACCCCCCCCACTCCCCACCCTCACCCCCACTCTAGGCATAGGTCACCATAGCAACAGCTGACAAAGGAATAGCAACATAGCAGCTTTCTGTGGTTGGTAATTAAGAATGACTGGCTGCCAAATGTCCACTGCTGTTACACTTGGTGACCACTCAGTACCACCCCACCACCCTCACCCACACCCCCACTCTGGGCATAGGTCACCATAGCAACAGCTTAACACAAAGCAGTTGTAGCATATGAACTGTCTGTGGTTGGTAATTAAGAATGCCTAATGTCCATATCTGTTACACTTGGTGACCACTCAGTACCACCCCCCCACCCTCACTTCCCACTCAGTGCATAGGTCACCATAGCAACAGCTCAACACAAAACAATAGCAGCTGTCTGTGGTTGGTAATTAAGAATGACTGGCTGCCTAATGCTGTTACACATGGGCACCATTCTCAGTTATTTAGAGCATTTTACTCTGTGGCTGTTTTACATGTCAGCCATGGTGTCATCTCCCAGCAGGCCATGTTTGGACTTTCACAATAAAAGTCTAGTCATTTATAGGAAGATATTACATTTTTGTAAATTTTAAGGAATATTCAAAATAAAGTCCAGATTCTTGTACAAGGTCCCAAGAGTCTCCTGCAGCACTTTGTCCTTTCAAAATAAAAGCCCCGAAATAGCATTTTCTCAATAGAATAGCCCTGAAACAGCAACTCAATATTAAAATGGACGTTACCTATTGGCATACAGCTTCAGGTACCAAGTGAGGCCATTTTCCATGTCAGCCATGGCTTCTGACATGGTGAGACTTTCACAATAAAAGTCTACAGTTATTTAGAGTAAGTTTTTACATTTTTGTAAATAGTAAAGAATATTCAAAATAAAGTCTAGATTCTTGTACAAGGTCCGAAGAGTGTCCTGCAGCACTTTGCCCTTTCAAAATAAAAGCCCCGAAATAGCATTTTCTCAATAAAAACGCCCTGAAACAGCAACTCAATATTAAACTGGACGTTACCTATTGGCATACAGCTTCAGTACCAAGTGAGGCCATTTTCCATGTCAGCCATGGTTTCTGACATGGTGAGACTTTCACAATAAAAGTCTACAGTTATTTATAGTAAGATATTACATTTTTGTAAATTGTAAGGAATATTCAAAATAAAGTCCAGATTCTTGTACAAGGTCCCAGGAGTCTCCTGCAGCACTTTGTCCTTTCAAAATAAAAGCCCCGAAATAGCATTTTCTCAATAAAAAAGCCCTGAAACAGCAACTCAATATTAAAATGGACGTTACCTATTGGCATACCGCTTCAGGTACCAAGTGAGGCAATTTTCTTTGTCAGCCATGGTTTTTGACATGGTCAGACTTTCACAATAAAAGTCTACAGTTATTTATTGGAAGATATCACATTTTTGTAAAGTATGAGGAATATTCAAAATAAAGTCCAGATTCTGTTGTGAGTTCCCATGAGTATCCTGCAGCTCTTTGTCCTTTCAAAATAAAAGCCTTTTTATAGCATTTTCTCAAAATAAAAGCACCCTCACTACAGTCCATATTTCTCGATTATCGCAATCGGTCGATTCAAAACGTGCTTCGGCGACGCGGTCTGCCTCGAGCTTTTCGCGGCGATCAGCAAGCCCAACGCAATTTCTTCAGAAATTGCATCGTCTAGTTTATTGTTGCTGTTCTTTTCTCTCTGCTCTATCCACTCACCCCAACCGGTCGAGGCAGATGGCTGCCCAAACTGAGCCCGGTTCTGCTAGAGGTTTTTTTCTTCCGTTAAAGGGAGTTTTTTCCTCTCCACTGTCGCCAAGTGCTTGCTCATAAGGGAATTGTTGGGTTTTTAGTTTTAGTTTTTGTAAAGTGCCTTGAGATGATTTGTATTGTGATTTGGCGCTATACAAATAAAATTGAATTGAATTGAATTGACCCAAATCCTCAATTACTGGAATAATCAATCCGGGAACTGGGGAGTTCTATTTGAATTCACACAAAACACACATTTTATACACTTTACTTTTTTCCCAGGCATTACAGAGTGACAAAAACAAAAATGCAGTTCTCTCTCTAGAGCCTCTCTAGGCAGTGTGCCTCTCTCTCTGGTGTGTCCCCCGAATGTGTGTGTGACCCCAGACCTTTGTACCTTGATGTTTGTTCCCCTTGAGTCTGGTGTGTCCCCCAAATGTGTATGTGACCACAGACCTGGCTGCGTCTGTAAAAAACTGCCTCCCTTCCAAGATTTTAAAAAATACAGCAATTGATATTTTCCAGTGATTCCACACTAGTAACAACATATTTATTAATACTATATTCTATGTTTGCTAATAGATCACCACCAAGTAAAAGTCAATAAAAATTCAAATCTGCTGCTTTAGGAAAAAGTGTAAAAGTCCACGAGGAAAATGAAATTCAGATATAGACATCATGCAGATTTCCTAAATTCAAGAAGTTCTATAACTTTTTAATAGATACTTGTTTGCACATGGCCAGGGGTTGAAAGGTGCCACATTTTGACTGAAGCTACCCATAGCTGTAAGAGTGGCAACTACATGGTTGCTGGAGTAAATGTAGTTCAGTGCTCATGATGCAGGGGACATAACATCAGTCTGGTCACCAGCACTAATTTAACATAAATAACTAATCATATGTAAACATGAATTTCAAAGTATTTGCTGCCACATGATGGTTGATGCCTGATTTACACAAACAATGGTTCTTATAAGAGTGATTGATAAGGATAAAAACCATCTAATATAACTGACTTTTTCTAGAGAAATGGTTCTTGAATTAAATAACCTAGGGGACACTGGTTTGTCTAATTCTCTAGATCAGCGCAGGGAAGACCAAGGAGATGGTGGCGGACTTCCACAGGCACAGACACCCCTCACCAACACTAGTGAACATGCATCAATAGACATTGAGAGAGTGGACTCTTATAAGTGTCATGGCAAAAAGGAAATAAGAAGCAGAAATTAGGTTATAGGATGGCAAGTTTAATAGGCAAAGCAGCAGAATCACAAGCAGAGCTTTTACAGAGTTTTACAGAACAGGCCAATACTGATTGACACAGAATATAGGCAACATCAGTCTTTTAGACCTGCTCAGCAGTTTTAATTTACACAACAGAGTCAGTCACATGTAAATCATTAGTTAGTAATTTAATTAGCAATTAATTATGTGTGACTACCTGTCCTTTCTTCTGCTTCCTGCATTTTCCTACTGGAATACAAAGCAGTGTCAAAAGTCTTTGTTGAATTCACACAGGGAGGTAAGCAGTCTGTCTTAAACAAGATGTTCTGTTGAAAATTTCCTTCACACATCCCTCCTTTTATTATTCTATGATAACTAAAGCTTTAAAAAATGGTCAGTATTCCTCAAGGTAAAGAAAAAACTCAGGATGTTTTCTCAGAAATGTTAGTTCACAAAGATTTTCAAAACATTTCATCATTATCTTCCCAGAAATAATGCTCAGAGCCAGACATTTTGAAGTTGTCTTCATGAAAAGAAGCTTCCCAATGAGAGATGTGAAGAGGTCCAGAGGAGGCATTGTCTTTGAGTAAGGTCATGCTCTGAAGAGTCAGCTGGTGTGAAATTTGAGTTGCATGCATTATTTTTCCACGTCCACAAAGAATAAGACAACATCCACACATAGTCAGTACCGTGATGCCAATAACAACACCTGTGAAAAGATACAAGAAAAAAAGCTTGCCATTTTCCGAACATAGCATCAAACCATCCCCAAATGCTGACGTCAGTGTAGCCAGAATGTCTTTTCAATTCCTGTCACAGTGACCTCAGTCCCTCTTGCACCCTTGTCACGGATCCATCAATGACTGTGCAATGTGAGTCTCCAAACACAGTACAAACTCCTCCTTTGTCTGCATGTAGCCAGTCTGTTTTCCCATAACATTTGAGTAGTATATATTTGGTTTACCCCTCCTTGAACCGCCACCTTATCGTGGTGGAGGGGTTTGAGTGCCCGTATGATCCTAGGAGCTATGTTGTCCGGGGCTATATGCCCCTGGCAGGGTCTCCCAAGGCAAACAGGTCCTAGGTGACGGACCAGACTAAGAGCGGTTCAGTGACCCCTTATGGAGCGACAATCGAAGACCATGACGTCGCCCGGCATGGCGAAGCCAGGGCCCCACCCTGGAGCCAGGCCTGGGGTTCGGGCTCGTAGGCGAGCGCCTGGTGGCTGGGTCTCCCCCCATGGGGCCCAGCCGGGCAAAGCCCGAAAGAGTGACATGGGGCCGTCCTTCTGTGGACCCACCACCCGCAGATGGGCCGGGAGGGCCAGGAGGGGCCGGTGCATAGTGGATCGGGCAGTGGTCGAGGACGGGGACCTCGACGACCCAATCCCTGGATGCTGAAACTGGCTCTAGGGACATGGAATGTCACCTCACTGGGGGGGAAGGAGCCTGAGCTTGTGCGGGAGGTTGAGCGGTACCGACTAGAGATAGTCGGGCTCACCTCCACGCACAGCCTGGGCTCTGGAACCCAGCTCCTTGAGAGGGGCTGGACTCTCTTCTACTCTGGAGTTGCTCGCGGCGAGCGGCGGCGAGCTGGTGTGGGCTTGCTCATAGCTCCCCAGCTCAGCCGCAACGTGTTGGAGTTTTCCCCCGAGAGTGAAAGGGTCGTTTCCCTGCGCCTTCGGGTCGGGGATAGGTCTCTCACTGTTGTTTCGGCTTATGGGCCGAACAACAATGCTGAGTACCCGGCCTTTTTGGAGTCTCTCGGGGGGGTGCTGAAAGGTGCTCCTACCGGGGACTCCATAATTCTGTTGGGGGACTTCAACGCTCACGTGGACAGCGACAGTGAAACCTGGAGGGGCGTGATTGGGAGGAACGGCCTCCCCGATACGAACCCGAGTGGTGTTCTGTTGTTGGACTTCTGTGCTAGTCACAGTTTGTCCATAACAAACACCATGTTCAAGCATAAGGGTGTCCATCAGTGCACATGGCACCAGGACACCCTAGGCCGGAGGTCAATGATCGACTTTGTAGTCGTGTCATCTGACATTCGGCCGTATGTCTTGGACACTCGGGTGAAGAGAGGGGCAGAGCTGTCAACTGATCACCACCTGGTGGTGAGTTGGATCCGCTGGCGGAGGAGGAAGCGGGACAGACTTGGCAGGCCCAAACGTACTGTGAGGGTCTGTTGGGAATGTTTGGCCGAACCCACTGTCAGGGGGGTCTTTAACTCACACCTCCGAGAGAGCTTCTACCAGATCCCGGGGGAGGCTGGGGACATTGAGTCCGAATGGACCATGTTTTCCACCTCCATTGTTGATGCGGCGGCTAGGAGCTGTGGCCGTAAGGTTTCAGGTGCCTGTCGTGGCGGCAATCCCCGAACCCGGTGGTGGACACCGGAGGTAAGGGATGCTGTCAAGCTGAAGAAGGAGTCCTACCGAGCTTGGTTGGCTTGTGGGACTTCCGAAGCAGCTGACAGGTACCGCAGGGCCAAGCGTGCTGCAGCAGGCGGTGATGGAGGCAAAAACTCAGGTAAGAACGAGATCGCGGATACAAGCGGCTGAAATGAGCTTCCTCCACAGGGTGGCCGGGCGCTCCCTTAGAGATAGGGTGAGGAGCTCGGTCACCCGGGAGGAGCTCGGAGTAGAGCCGCTGCTCCTCCACATCGAGAGGAGTCAGTTGAGGTGGCTCGGGCATCTGTTTCGGATGCCTCCTGGGCGCCTTGCTGGGGAGGTGTTCCGGGCATGTCCCACCGGGAGGAGGCCCCGGGGAAGACCCAGGACATGCTGGAGGGACTATGTCTCCCGGCTGGCCTGGGAACGCCTCGGTGTCCCCCCGGAAGAGCTGGAGGAAGTGTCCAGGGAGAAGGAAGTCTGGGTATCCCTGATTCGGCTACTGCCCCCACGACTCGGCCCCGGATAAGCGGTAGAAAATGGATGGATGGATGGTTGGATTGATATTTGGTTTAGCTTGTGGGCACAGGCGGGGGGTCACTTTTTATTACAGTCATAAAACAATAAAACCATAAAATCAATGTCACGCTCTCCTCCCACCGGGCGGCGCTATTTTCCTATTGGTCATGACGTTGTTTGTGGGATGTGGCGTGCTGACGTGAATGCCATTGCGTCTGTGTGTATCACGTGTCACGGGCATTTAAATGCCTGCAGCAGGCGCGTGGGAGCCTTTTCTACCACTTGTTTATTAATAAGAACTGTTGGGAACAACCATGATGATTTTTCCATCAGGTACGTGTGTCCTTTGTTCCTCGATTTAATAGCGTGTATATCAGATCGTCTGCATTGAATACGTTGTATTTAAAGATAATGTGACTCCATCAGGTGCCGCAACCATTTCGTTGTTGGATAAGGATTCTCCACATCCAACAGCTGCTGGAGGTATGTATTCTTCTTTTATAATTTTTATAATATATTTTATTTTGGTCTGTGCCTGCAACTGAGGTGATTCTAATGGAAATATGGTCTGCTCAACAAGCTCCAGCGCTGAGTCGGATAAACGTAGCAGTGCATACCTGCGTGATAAAGGAGAGAGTTATTCCGATATGTATTCGCGTTTAAAGTAGGAACATTGCTTAGCAGAAACTTGTGATTTTTACAATTTGTTGGTGTGCTTTACAGAAAATCCTGGAGGGCCGCAAAGAGGCCATCTGTCTTTAAAGAGATGCAGAGAGCACGCTATTTTAACCAAAATAAACAGTCAGGGTGAATATGCATGTGATGGTAGGTTTATATTAAAAAAATAGACTAAGTATTGTATTATCGGGGTGGTGTAGTGATTATCTTTTATACAATCTGGTAATGTAGCCGGTGTCGAGAGCTCGGTGAGCGGAGGGACAGGAGGAAGCCCCAGCGGCCCGGTGCTAGCCAGCCGCTCAAGAGTCACGGAGCGTGTGATAACTCCGCGCAAACAGCTCTGTGATTACGATAGTGAGGGTATGAGATTGATAAAAAGTGCATTTCAACACATTTAAATAAATGGGTTGTTTATAACACTGTTTTAAATACTTTTTTAATCGGTTTGTCTGTGTTTATATCTAGATGATTTTCATCCAGCCAAGAGACTGCCCCTGCAAGAACTGCAAAGAAGAAGGAGGAGCAGAAGAAGGAGAAGAAGAAGACCGATACTTGTGTTACCGCTGCTCGATAAGGAGACTGAGCTGTGGGTGTCGGAGTGGGCAGTGGAGACTGCAGCCGCCACACACTTTCTGGAACAGCAGGGGGTGCTACAGTTCATGTGTCCTCAGGTGGAGGACACTTCAGCATAGCCACTGCATCTTCAGGAGGATTCCGCAGTGTGATGGGTAAAAAATAAAAGATTGAATTATTGTAATCACTGGTGTAAAGACCATGTATGGGAACGAGCTGAGCAGCAAGAGTTCAGAACAGTTGAGAAGAGCGTAATCAGACTATATAACCACTGTGTGTTTCCTTGTTTTCAGTTCTGTGGCTACATGCATAAGAAATAGTGTCACAGAACTCCAGATATATCTGACTGTATTTGCTCATGTAATCTGTTTTGCTGTGGAAACAATAAAAGTATAGAATCTTCAATAGGCTACTGACTGATCTCTTCAAATAAACCAACTCGGGGGGACACAGGTGAAGTGCATGTCCCAACAGCAGCAACTGATTCAACTCGAGGCGAGCAGGAGGATGTGGCTGTTTCATCTCAAGGTGATGTGGCTGTATGTTTTCCTACCATAAACTTTGGCGATTTGTTGTTGTACAGTCAGGACACCACACCACCGGCTGAGGCGGTGCGCGAGAGGTCGCTTTTGCATACGCCCCATGTCACTTCTCCTCCTCCTCCTGGCAAGCAGTTGTCTATGCTTAAGCTGGTAGCTGGTGCTGCATACACGAGTGACTTTGAGACTTGTTCCTCATCAGATAGCGAGTCAGACAGCTCTAGTTATTGATTCTGCTGATGTGGCACCTGCTGGTGCATCAGATGCTAGCACACAGACCGATGGTGATAACACGGACCTTGTAAATCACAATGTGGTAGAACTATTGTCAAACCTCTGTACCTCAGTGAAGCACCTTGACACAAAATACACACATATAGAAGCGTATGTATCGCATGCAGTACCAGTGTTAACTGACTACATAACAGAAGAACAAAATCTGTTTTCCACCTCTTTAGCCAAAAATGGCAGGGTGTGATAACCTGTATAGCAGTGCTGCTGATAATGGTTCAACCGGGAATACAATGTCACATGATCAATTCTCACGTTGGGCTATTGAGATGCGTGCAAAAAACACTCATTTCATGAACATGTTGAACGCTCATCCACCACCAAAAACAGAATATCTCAATGCATCATTAAGTACTGCAGATTTCGCCAGATGGGCTGAAAACACACGTCGAAAGTTTGTGCAGCTCAAGAGAAGAATTGGCCTTCTTCCACAGGACGGCGTTGCTAAACGCGCCGCTCTGTCGCCTGATGTCCCCGGTGTTGCAGTCGTTGTTCAGCATGCATACGATCAGAGGGCTGTATGTGATGTTGCAGATGATGATGATGAAGTTGTTGATGCTGACGCTGATTCAGCACCTCTGTCTGATACCGTGATGGGAGACACGAAGCGAATTATGTTTGTGCCATGGAGATGAGTGAAAAGGCTGACCCCTACCTGTTTTGTTACATAGGTGTTGATTGTGTGGCTGCATTTATCAGACGGTTTAGACGCAAGAAGTACAAGGGCTATACGTTCATGGCTCATAACACAGCAGGGTTTGACAGTTATGTTGTGCTTGAGTATCTTGTGAGACATTACCCCCCTAGTCATCATGAAAGGTCGTGTAATCATGATGTACGATGATGACTACAGCCAGCGGTGGATCGATTCATACAGCTTTCTGCCTATGAGTCTGGCTAAAACACCAGCCGCCTTAGGTTTTGATGGTATGACGAACGGGTATTTTCCTCACAAATTCAACACTGTTAAAAATGAATTTTTTGAAGGCCCCTACCCCTCGCTAGAGTATTATGGCTATGACAAGATGCCCCAGAGTGAGCAGGTGAAATTCATGCAGTGGTATAATGGAGTTAAAGACAATACTTTTAAAATGCAGGCTGAGCTAGCTTATTATTGCACAAGGCCTGCAGGATTTACTGCACAGCGTTCATGCAGTGTACAGAGACTGACCCTTTTGCGTTCACGACTCTGGCATCAAGGACACACTGCCACTCACATATGATGGGATGTATCTGGAATGTAATAAAGCGTTCTCAGATGTGCCTGTGCAATGGCTCGAATACGTGGCCTATTCTGAAAAGAGGGTGATCAGACATGCTCTGAGAGGTGGTGAACACAAGATTGGCTCCTAGTGTATTGATGGATTTGACACCGCCTCCAACACCTGTTTTGAATTTGCAGGCCGCTATTATCACCGTTGTATAAAATGCTTCCCAGAATCCGCTACCAAGAATAATGTAGGGCTCTACACGCAGTTTAACAACAACGTTGAAGCTCTACGGCTCCGTCACGGTGTCAGTGTGGTTGTGATGTGGGAGTGTGAGTGGAATCTGATAAAACAGACAGATCCAGCTGTCAAGGCATTTCTTGCAGACTACAAGAAGCCTGAGCATCTGATTCCTAGGGATGCACTATTCGGCGGGCGGACAAATGCAATGAAGCTCTTGCATGTGACAGAGTGTGCAGAGGGAGAAAAAGTGCATTACTACGATTTCACAAGCCTGTATCCTACTGTGCAGGCTAAGAAAGATTATCCGATTGGCCACCCTGAAATAATTGTAGGCAATTTTGACAGCTGAAGCTGAGCTGAATCAGGGCAGTGCCTGCAGTCACACCGACTGTGAGAGACAGCTGACGGGGACGTGGGTTTCCTTCGAGATTGAAAAAGCTATTGAGAAGGGCTACCGGCTTGTGAGCATTTATGAAGTGTGGCATTTTCCGAAAAAAAGACTAACACATTATTTCGGGAATATGTTAAAACCTTTTTGAAATGAAAGCAGGAGGCCTCGGCGTACCCCAAAAATGTCAAGACAGAGGAGGAAAAGTAGAAGTATGTCCAGGACTACGAAGCCCATGAGTGTATAAGGCTAAACTCTGACAAGATTGCTGTCAATAAAGCTGTCAGGAGATGCACCAAGCTCCTGCTAAACTCATTGTGGGGGCGTTTCAGCATGAGGACCAATATGGGTACATGTGAGTTGATCACTGAGGCTGAGCGATTCACAGAGCTCATGTTTAGTGACCATTTTGACGTCAGACAGTTTTGCTTCATATCTGATGAAATAGCTATGGTTCGGTGGCGTCATAGTGATGACCGAGATGGCAGGGCCAGTGATGTGAAGGTGTTTATTGGCGCAGTGACAACTGCCCATGCCAGGCTCATGCTCTACGAGCTATTGGACAAGTTGTAGGAGCGTGTACTGTACTGTGATACTGATTCTGTCATTTTCACATCTAGACCCGGTGAGTGGATGCCAAGTCTAGGACCCTACCTAGGTGACTTGACAGACGAGCTGTGTGATGATGATGACGGGGAGGATGATTTTATCACAGAGTTTGTCTCAGGTGGACCCAAGCATAGCATAGCGCTTACCATACTCAGAGAGGGAAGAGACATGTGAAATGTAAAGGGGTAACTCTGAATTCAGCATCGGTTGTGACTCAGGAGTCTCTAGCAGGGCTTGTTAAATCATTTGTGGCTGATCAGCAATCAGACAAGCACATCATCACAGAGACTGACACCATCAGACGTGATAAGAGAAAGTTCCATTTACAGAATGCCAGTGTCGCGAAGAAAGTTCGTGTTGTCTACAACAAACGCAGACTACATTGCCTTATGGATACTAAGTTGGAATTTGATGGGCGTCTAATGCACCCTTTTAGCATGACTGTAAGTGGGCCCTCTAAAAGCGGGAAGACTGTCTTTGTCAAAACACTTATTGAAAATGCACAGAGTCTTATTTCACACAGAATTGATAATATTGTCTACATCTACTCGTGCTGGCAGGCAGTGTACGATCAACTCCTAAAGATTATTGACATAAATTTTGTCAATGGGCTGCCAGAGTCACTGTGTGATGACACCCTTTTGCCTCCAGACAAAAACAACCTCCTGGTTATAGATGATTTGATGAATGATGCCAGTGGTAATTTGGAAGTGCAAAATGTATTCACGAAATATGTGCATCACAGAAATCTGAGTTGTATCTCTCTAGTGCAGAATTTGTTTATACAGGGTAAAGCCAGTCGTAGTATTAGCTTAACCCTCTGTGGTCGACGCATGCGCGGCGCGTTTTGACGCATCTTTTTCTGATAAGGCCAAAACAAACTTAAATTACTCCGTCAATTCTGATCGTACAGATAAAAGAAGTATATCATTCAAATCTGTAAAGGGTCTAGTTTTAGTGGTATACCATCATAATAACAACAAAACGTTGTGCTTTTTTTAAATAAAGAAAGCCGACAGGGTGCACTCTCGGACTTTTCTGTCTCTGCCATTTCTCTTCACAGACGCGTAAATAAAACAACCAGTATCTCAGCGAATACTTGGCTCATAAAAATAAGAATTATATGGCTAGAAAGCTTGAAATGTTTTCTTTTAAGTGAAACAATTCAAGTCGAAAACAAATCATCACTTTTTATTTAATCCGTATGAACGTAAGGAGAAGTCTGTTTTTTCCTGTCTCACCTCATTACAGGTAATGCGGTCCCGCCTTGTACACTGTCCACTGTTCACATGTAAATAATCTCAGGTGAACCAGGTAAATATGTGCACACCCCTGAGAAATGACATAAAACGTCAAACTTCATCATAGAATTTACTCACTTTTTCTGCGCGTTTGGATGATGGTGCGTTACGGACGTGAAGAAGCGCTTCTTATATTCCACACAGAGACAAATAGTTTAGTTTGTCCTCAGAGTAAAAACACTGATTTTAACTCAAATGAGGATCGTTTGGCTCCTCATTGTTTTGTATTGTGCTGCTAGGTGCTGCCATACCTGCAATCATTAGTCTCATTAACAATAGTAGGTAGATATGGAGCATGCACAGAAAATGTATTTTGTCCCACATCATCAACTGGAGATGTTAAAGCAAAACCAGGACAGTGGTAACATAAGAGAGACTGTTCAGAATGACCTTGACCGGGAGATGACGGCTGTTTTATATGACCAAGGACTTGATGTGCACGAGAAGGCCAAAAAGTATGCAGGGATTCTACAGAGGTATCTCACACTGGTGAAAAGGGCGAGCGTGAAAAAGGGTGTGTTGACTTTGTCGCTTCCTCCCATGCAGGGGTCTGCAGGAGGTAGTGGTGATGATGATGAGAGTGTGAGAGCACCTGGCGATGACAGCAGGATGATGGTTGATGAGGTGCTGGTCGGGTACCTTTCTGTTTTGACCGGTGTTTGTTGCTATTTCCTGACTTAGCGCTCGTTGGCCTACCGGTTAGCTTAGCTAGCTAGTTAGCTTGCTAACATGGCCTCTCCCTCTCTCTCTCTCTCCTG
This sequence comes from Mastacembelus armatus, assembly GCF_900324485.2. Classification (NCBI taxonomy): domain Eukaryota; kingdom Metazoa; phylum Chordata; class Actinopteri; order Synbranchiformes; family Mastacembelidae; genus Mastacembelus; species Mastacembelus armatus. The sequence goes on from NC_046636.1 coordinate 14,090,570, forward strand.
CTCGGTGTGCCACATGTTTAGTTATTCCTCTGCCTCCTTTAGCGATAATGATACCTGTATTAAGTGTAAGGTTCTGTTAGCCTTGGAGGCGAGGATCACTGATTTGGAAGCGCGGCTCCGCACCTTCGAACAAAAGCCAGCTAGCCTAGCCCCGTTAGCTGGTGTGGAGCCACCGAGCTCAGGGTCTGTTAGCGGTCCAAGGGCAGCTCCGGAGCAGCCCGGAGAATTAGCCTGGGTGACGGTCCGAAGGAAACGTACTCCTAAGCAGAAGCCCACGGCTCATCACCTGCCTGTTCATGTTTCTAATAGATTTTCCCCGCTCAGCGACACACCCGCTGAGAAACCGACTCTGATAATTGGCGATTCCATAGTCAGGAACGTGAAGCTAGAGACACCAGCGACCATAGTCAAATGTATTCCTGGGGCCAGAGCGGGCGACATCGAGTCAAATCTGAAGCTGCTGGCTAAGGCTAATCGTAAATATGGGAAAATTGTTATTCACGTCGGCAGCAATGACACCCGATTACGCCAATCAGAGGTCACTAAAATTAATGTTGAGTCGGTGTGTAACTTTGCTAAATTAATGTCGGACTCCGTAGTTTTCTCTGGACCCCTCCCCAATCTGACCAGCGATGACATGTTTAGCCGCATGTCATCGTTCCGTCGCTGGCTGTCTAGGTGGTGTCCAGCAAACGATGTGGGCTTCATAGACAATTGGGCCACTTTCTGGGGAAAACCCAGATAGCGAGAGATGGCATCCATCCCACTTTGAATGGTGCAGCTCTCATCTCTAGGAATTTGGCCGAGTTTCTTAGCCGACCTAAAGCCTGACAATCCAGGGTGGGGACCGGGATGCAGAGACTCAGTCTAAAACGCTTCTCTGCAGTTTCCTTAGAGCCGCCGCCCCCTTCAAACCACATAGAGACTGTGTCTGCCCCTCGAACATATAAATCAAACAAATCAGAAGTTAACAGAAGAGGAGTTATTCATAAAAACTTAATAAAAATTAAGACCACTCCTCTTATTGAACAGAAAAACAGAACTGTCAAATGTGGATTATTAAATATTAGGTCCCTTTCTTCTAAATCTCTGTTAGTAAATGATTTGATAACTGATCACCAAATTGACCTACTTTATCTTACTGAAACCTGGTTACAGCAGGATGAATATGTCAGTCTGAATGAATCAACCCCCATCAGTCATGAAAATTATCATGTTCCTCGAAGCACAGGTCGAGGTGGAGGAGTAGCTGCAATCTTCCACTCAAACTTATTATTAAACTTTCATCCTCAGAACAATTACAACTTATTTGAGAGCCTCACTCTTAGTCTCTCACATCCAAACTGGAAAACACAAAAAACAGTTCTACTTGTCATTTTGTACCGTCCACCTGTTCCTTACTCAGAGTTTTTAACTGAATTCCCTGACTTCCTGTCTGATTTAGTGCTTAGATCAGATAAAGTCATTATAGTGGGAGATTTTAACATTCATGTAGATGTTGAAAATAACAGCCTCAGCATTGCATTTAATTCTATATTAGATTCAATTGGTTTCATTCAAAACGTTAATAAACCCACCCACTGTTTCAATCACACCCTTGATCTTGTTCTGACCTATGGCATCGAAATTGAACATCTAATAATTTTTCCCCCAAATCCTGTTTTGTCAGATCATTCTTTAATAACTTTCGAATTTAAAATGATGGATCATGCAGCGTCTGGAAGAAAATTCCACTACAGCAGATGTTTATCCGACAACGCTGTTAATAAATTTAAGAAAATGATTCCATCTTTATTTGCATCTATGCCAAGTATAAACATAGTGGAGGGCAGCTGCCTTAATCCTACTCCCTACCAAATTGATCATGTTGTTGACAGCGCTGTAACCTCACTGCGTGACACGCTTGATTCTGTAGCCCCTCTGAAAAAGAAGTTAGTGATTCAGAGAAGACTAGCCCCATGGTATAATTTACATGTTCGTACCTTAAAGCAGGCATCACGAAGGCTGGAAAGGAAGTGGCGTTCCACAAACTTAGAGGAAATTTTTCTAGCCTGGAAAAACAGTCTACTAACATATAAAAAAGCTCTCCGTAAAGCCAGAACTGCATACTATTCATCACTAATAGAGGAAAATAAGAACAATCCCAGGTTTCTTTTCAGCACTGTAGCCAGGCTGACAAAAAGTCACAGCTCCGTTGAGCCCAGTGTTCCCTTAGCTCTCAGCAGTGATGAATTTATGAGTTTCTTTACAAATAAAATCACAACTATTAGAGATAAAATTCAGCAGATGCTTCCTATACCTGCAATAAATGAATCTTTTACTACAGTAGCTCTTGAATCATCTGTAGGACCTCAGTTATGTTTAGACTGCTTCTCTCCTATAGATCTCTCTGAATTTACATCAGTAGTTGCTTCATCGAAATCATTAACGTGTCTCTTGGACCCCATCCCGACTAGACTGCTTAAAGGCACCCTGCCATTAATGAACTCATCTTTATTGGACTTGGTAAATTTATCTCTAGTATCAGGCTACGTACCACAGGCCTTTAAGACTGCAGTAATCAAACCTTTACTCAAAAAGCCTAGTCTTGATCCAGGAGTCCTGGCTAATTATAGACCAATATCCAACCTGCCATTTATTTCTAAAATCCTAGAAAAAGCTGTTGCTAAGCAGCTATCAGACCACTTACACAGGAATGAACTATTTGAAGATTTCCAATCAGGATTTAGAGCACATCATAGTACAGAAACAGCACTGTTGAAAGTTACCAACGATCTTCTCTTAGCCTCAGATAATGGACTTGTTTCGATACTTGTCCTCCTAGACCTTAGTGCAGCATTCGACACCATTGACCACAACATCTTATTACAGAGACTGGAGCATGTGATTGGTATCAGAGGAACAGCGTTAAAGTGGTTCCAATCCTATTTATCGGACAGATTCCAGTTTGTTCATGTCCATGATGAACCTTCCACACGAACAAAAGTTAGTTATGGAGTTCCACAAGGTTCTGTGCTAGGACCGATTCTGTTCACCCTGTACATGCTTCCTTTAGGATATATCATTAGGAAGCACCCTATTAATTACCACTGCTATGCGGATGACACTCAGTTATATCTATCTATTAAACCTGTTAACACAAACCAGTTAACCAGACTTCAAGCCTGTCTAACTGACATAAAGGCCTGGATGACCAGTAACTTTTTACTTTTAAACTCGGAGAAAACAGAAGTCATTATATTTGGGCCTAAAAATCTCAGAAATAACTTTTCTAAAATTATAGCTACTCTAGATGGCATAGCCCTGGCCTCCAGCACTACTGTAAAAAACCTTGGAGTTATTTTTGACCAGGACATGTCCTTTAACTCACACATAAAACACATTTCTAGAACTGCATTCTTTCACCTGCGCAACATTTCCAAAATTAGGAACATCCTGTCTCAAAATGATGCAGAAAAACTAGTCCATGCATTTGTTTCCTCAAGGCTAGATTACTGTAACTCATTACTATCTGGATGTCCTAATATCTTAATAAAAAGCCTCCAATTAATCCAGAATGCCGCAGCCAGAGTCCTGACAGGAACTAGCAAGAGAGATCATATTTCTCCTATATTGGCTTCTCTTCATTGGCTCCCTGTAAAATATAGAATAGAATTTAAAATCCTTCTTCTCACATACAAATCCCTTCATAATCAAGCTCCTTCATACCTTAAAGACCTCATAGTACCATATTATCCCAATAGACCACTTCGCTCTCAGAGTGCAGGCCTACTTGTGGTTCCCAGAGTTCTCAAAAGCAGAATGGGAGGCAGAGCCTTTAGCTATCAAGCTCCTCTCCTGTGGAACCAGCTCTCAGCCTGGGTTCAGGAGGCAGACACTCTCTGTACTTTTAAGGCTAGACTTAAAACCTTCCTCTTTGACAAAGCATATAGTTAGGGCTGGCTTCAGGCAACCCTGAACCATCCCTTAGTTAGTTATGCTGCTATAGGCCTAGACTGCCCGAGGACCATCGGTGCACTGAGCTCCCCTACCCCCCCCCCCCCCCCTTCTCTCCCACCTCATGTATATTCCACCATTGAATGTTACTAACCTTGTGCTCTCTCTCTCCCCTAGTTTGTGCTCTCTCCCTCCCTCTCTCTCTCTCTCTCTCTCTCTCTGTACCTTCTGCAGGTGTCCCTGGTCCTGGAGCTGTTTATCGCTGATGTGCAGTTACTGGCCCCACCAACTTGCAGTGTCTATTTGTTGTTTATTGTTGCTGTTCTTTTCTCTCTGCTCTATCCACTCACCCCAACCGGTCGAGGCAGATGGCCGCCCAAACTGAGCCCGGTTCTGCTGGAGGTTTTTTTCTTCCGTTAAAGGGAGTTTTTTCCTCTCCACTGTCGCCAAGTGCTTGCTCATAAGGGAATTGTTGGGTTTTTAGTTTTAGTTTTTGTAAAGTGCCTTGAGATGATTTGTATTGTGATTTGGCGCTATACAAATAAAGTTGAATTGAATTGAATTGAATTGTACATTCACACCATGAGGTTTTTCATGCTTCTTCATGGATCTGAAGCAGAAAGCCTGTACAGCAACTTCCCTAGTAGCTCTGTCTTTATTTGACACTAATGCCGGTGCAAAGTATGATAGTTAGGTGTGCGCATGTGTGTGTGTGTGTGTGTGTGTGTTTAACTGTTTAACGATATTTCTCATTTTTCTAAAATAGAGATTGACAGGCCCCTGACTCTGGAGGAATTGTCTTGTGGGATTTACCCATCAGCATCACCGCATTCGGGAGATGAAGAGCAGTCAGTGGTCTTTGTGGAGACGATGGAACAGGCCGTGGAACACCTGCTGTGCAGAACGCTTGCTCAATGTTGGATCAACCAGGAGAAATGGTGCCAAGCCTGCGCAGTCGACTGTTTGTCCCAGGAAAATCACGAGTGTCTTTGGCGGTTCCCTGCAGACTTCATGGCGCGTCGTTTTGACTTCATTATGGAGAAACTGTGGACAGCCCGATTCATTCCGGCTTTCTAACCATACCTGCGCAAGAACGGCATGGTTGTTGAAAATCTGAGGATTGCAGGAGCTGCCGAAGTTATTCTGCAAAACCTGAAGACTTCCAGGTTGTGGTGCTGTAAATACATTATTTTCGCCCTGGAAGGAATACTAAGGGCGGCTTCATCCGGATCAAAGCCAGTATCCTAGCAAGCCTGCCTTTAAATTTCAGTACCAGTCCTTCAGCACCAGGTATTTGGACTCTGTGTGAAATCTGATTGTAGCGCATTTTTATAAACATAGTGTTTGCATCTAGCGCGCACGCTGTGTTGAATTCCAGTGTCGTAGTGTCCTACAGGCATGGTCAACGTGTTTTCCTTCTCCGTCTTAGGGGCTCTTATCAATATGGATGCATCATCTTTGGGGAAGCTGAGCCATGTTGCGGGGTACTGGATCTCTGAAAGCCCCACTTCATACATGTCGTCCAACTGTATCGGTCTGGCTAGCTGAACCCTGTAACTCCAAATCTTGTTGTTGGGATATAATTTTGTTGATGCATTACTTGGGAGTGTCACATGAAAACTCGTAGTCCGCCGCTACTCCATGTCGACACCCCGCTGTTTACAAATGTACCCTTTGATCCCTCAATCCTTTAAATCATAATAGGTGTTTATTCACCTCTCTCAACACATGATAGATGTCTGTGCAGTGATGGCGCCGGTGCGCTCTTGATCACCGTGTGACCATTGTGTCCTGTGGTGTTTCTCTCAGATGGTCTGAATATCTTTTGTATCCACCCATGTGTTAAATTTTTCAGGCCATCCCAGCCATTTCACCAACAACCTCCCACCGCGCCTGGCTCTTATTTCCTCTATCTTATATGGCTTGTCTGGATCTACAATCACAGACTGGAGCTCTTGGTGATAAAATGCCCCTTTCACATTCTCGCCAGCTAAATCGCACAGTGTGTACACAGCAGGGATTGTCGGACGGCGTCCTTTTATAGTGAAAATTTAATCTGTGAATGTTTGCAGGTAGCCCTTCCTGAAAACCCCTCTGTGCTTTAAAATCCTCACTGCTATATTAATTTTGAATACTGGCGGGGGGTTTTCATCCTCAGTCTTGTACAGCGCCTTGATCACCTCCTTCTCATTTTCTCTAGTCACCGATACTGGAGATCTTTTAATTGACCTGTGATATGCCGAGTTATATGACCTCACCAGGTCGTCTATTTTATCAATATATCTTCGTGAATTAATATCTGTTAAATAGCGCCACATCCGCCCTTTAAACGTTCTTTTAAACCTCTCCACGACGCTGGCTTTAATTTCGTTATATGTAGAGAAAAGCACAATGTTGTGCTTTTTCAACAACTGTTTAAAGTGACGGTTATGAAACTCTGTACCATAGTCAGTCTGAAGCCTAAGTGGCACTCGACCCTCATCCAGTATGCTCTTATATGCGTTTGCTACAACAGGTCCACTCTTTGATGTTAGACACCGAACCCATGCATATTTTGAAAATACATCAATGCACATTAATAGATAGCGCACTTTATCATTCTCTGCAGCGTATTTGCTCATGTCCACAAGATCACACTGGTGTTGGCGGTCGATCCCTCCCACCAACACTTGTCGCCTGGGGAAATTTTTCCTGGTGGGTGCATGTAAGGTGTAAGCGTCTTCTGACCATAAATATTTTTTAACATCAGATAATGCAAGATTAATCCCTGTGGCTGCTCTAACTGCATTGCGCAGCTTGTTAATACCAGATAGACCGCCGGGGTGGGATGGATCATGATAAATTCTGTGCATGGCCCCCTCCATGCTGGAAAATAATGACTAGTTTCTTTTCAAAACTCGTTTTTTATTCACAAAATCATCAGCATGGTTCCCGGACAGTGTAATACGATAAAGCATACATGCCATGATGTTTAATGAATGAATACAGAAACGTTTAATGAAAAAACATCAAAACAGATAATGATGGAGAGCTTCACAAATATTTAATGAATACAGAGACGTTTAATGAAAACAGATAATGATGGAAAGCTTCACAAATACAGAAATATTTAATGAAAAAACAAAACAAATAACAAAAATAAGAAATACAAAAGTATTTAATGAAAACGTCAAAAACAGATAACAATGAAAAAGCTTAACTAGACCCTTAATGGATGCATGGAACAATACTGTTTTCACACTAGCCCTGCTGCCCAGGTGTCCACAAGGTCTGACAGATTTTCAATTTCCGCAAAATTCTTGAAGCCCCAGAGCTCATCGGCGTTGATGCGTTTTTTGGAAGTCTTCAGGTTTTGCAGAATAACTTCGGCAGCTCCTGCAATCCTCAGATTTTCAACAACCATGCCGTTCTTGCACAGGTATGGTTAGAGAGCCGGAATGAATCGGGCTGTCCACAGTTTCTCCATAATGAAGTCAAAACGACGCGCCATGAAGTCTGCAGGGAACCGCCAAAGACACTCGTGATTTTCCTGGGACAAACAGTCGACTGCGCAGGCTTGGCACCATTTCTCCTGGTTGATCCAACATTGAGCAAGCGTTCTGCACAGCAGGTGTTCCACGGCCTGTTCCATCGTCTCCACAAAGACCACTGACTGCTCTTCATCTCCGGAATGCGGCGATGCTGATGGGTAAATCCCACAAGACAATTCCTCCAGAGTCAGGGGCCTGTCAATCTCTATTTTAGAAAAATGAGAAATATCGTTAAACAGTTAAACACACACACACACACACACACACACACACACACACATGCGCACACCTAACTATCATACTTTGCACCAGCATTAGTGTCAAATAAAGACAGAGCTACTAGGGAAGTTGCTGTACAGGCTTTCTGCTTCAGATCCATGAAGAAGCATGAAAAACCTCATGGTGTGAATGTACAATTCAATTCAATTCAATTCAACTTTATTTGTATAGCGCCAAATCACAATACAAATCATCTCAAGGCACTTTACAAAAACTAAAACTAAAAACCCAACAATTCCCTTATGAGCAAGCACTTGGCGACAGTGGAGAGGAAAAAACTCCCTTTAACGGAAGAAAAAAACCTCCAGCAGAACCGGGCTCAGTTTGGGCGGCCATCTGCCTCGACCGGTTGGGGTGAGTGGATAGAGCAGAGAGAAAAGAACAGCAACAATAAACAACAAATAGACACTGCAAGTTGGTGGGGCCAGTAACTGCACATCAGCGATAAATAGCTCCAGGACCAGGGACACCTGCAGAAGGTACAGAGAGAGAGAGAGAGAGAGGGAGGGAGAGAGCACAAACTAGGGGAGAGAGAGAGCACAAGGTTAGTAACATTCAATGGTGGAATATACATGAGGTGGGAGAGAAGGGGGGGGGGGGGGGGTAGGGTAGGGGAGCTCAGTGCACCAATGGTCCTCGGGCAGTCTAGGCCTATAGCAGCATAACTAACTAAGGGATGGTTCAGGGTTGCCTGAAGCCAGCCCTAACTATATGCTTTGTCAAAGAGGAAGGTTTTAAGTCTAGCCTTAAAAGTACAGAGGGTGTCTGCCTCCTGAACCCAGGCTGAGAGCTGGTTCCACAGGAGAGGAGCTTGATAGCTAAAGGCTCTGCCTCCCATTCTGCTTTTGAGAACTCTGGGAACCACAAGTAGGCCTGCACTCTGAGAGCGAAGTGGTCTATTGGGATAATATGGTACTATGAGGTCTTTAAGGTATGAAGGAGCTTGATTATGAAGGGATTTGTATGTGAGAAGAAGGATTTTAAATTCTATTCTATATTTTACAGGGAGCCAATGAAGAGAAGCCAATATAGGAGAAATATGATCTCTCTTGCTAGTTCCTGTCAGGACTCTGGCTGCGGCATTCTGGATTAATTGGAGGCTTTTTATTAAGATATTAGGACATCCAGATAGTAATGAGTTACAGTAATCTAGCCTTGAGGAAACAAACGCATGGACTAGTTTTTCTGCATCATTTTGAGACAGGATGTTCCTAATTTTGGAAATGTTGCGCAGGTGAAAGAATGCAGTTCTAGAAATGTGTTTTATGTGTGAGTTAAAGGACATGTCCTGGTCAAAAATAACTCCAAGGTTTTTTACAGTAGTGCTGGAGGCCAGGGCTATGCCATCTAGAGTAGCTATAATTTTAGAAAAGTTATTTCTGAGATTTTTAGGCCCAAATATAATGACTTCTGTTTTCTCCGAGTTTAAAAGTAAAAAGTTACTGGTCATCCAAGCCTTTATGTCAGTTAGACAGGCTTGAAGTCTGGTTAACTGGTTTGTGTTAACAGGTTTAATAGATAGATATAACTGAGTGTCATCCGCATAGCAGTGGTAATTAATAGAGTGCTTCCTAATGATATATCCTAAAGGAAGCATGTACAGGGTGAACAGAATCGGTCCTAGCACAGAACCTTGTGGAACTCCATAACTAACTTTTGTTCGTGTGGAAGGTTCATCATGGACATGAACAAACTGGAATCTGTCCGATAAATAGGATTGGAACCACTTTAACGCTGTTCCTCTGATACCAATCACATGCTCCAGTCTCTGTAATAAGATGTTGTGGTCAATGGTGTCGAATGCTGCACTAAGGTCTAGGAGGACAAGTATCGAAACAAGTCCATTATCTGAGGCTAAGAGAAGATCGTTGGTAACTTTCAACAGTGCTGTTTCTGTACTATGATGTGCTCTAAATCCTGATTGGAAATCTTCAAATAGTTCATTCCTGTGTAAGTGGTCTGATAGCTGCTTAGCAACAGCTTTTTCTAGGATTTTAGAAATAAATGGCAGGTTGGATATTGGTCTATAATTAGCCAAGACACCTGGATCAAGACTAGGCTTTTTGAGTAAAGGTTTGATTACTGCAGTCTTAAAGGCCTGTGGTACGTAGCCTGATACTAGAGATAAATTTACCAAGTCCAATAAAGATGAGTTCATTAATGGCAGGGTGCCTTTAAGCAGTCTAGTCGGGATGGGGTCCAAGAGACACGTTGATGATTTCGATGAAGCAACTACTGATGTAAATTCAGAGAGATCTATAGGAGAGAAGCAGTCTAAACATAACTGAGGTCCTACAGATGATTCAAGAGCTACTGTAGTAAAAGATTCATTTATTGCAGGTATAGGAAGCATCTGCTGAATTTTATCTCTAATAGTTGTGATTTTATTTGTAAAGAAACTCATAAATTCATCACTGCTGAGAGCTAAGGGAACACTGGGCTCAACGGAGCTGTGACTTTTTATCAGCCTGGCTACAGTGCTGAAAAGAAACCTGGGATTGTTCTTATTTTCCTCTATTAGTGATGAATAGTATGCAGTTCTGGCTTTACGGAGAGCTTTTTTATATGTTAGTAGACTGTTTTTCCAGGCTAGAAAAATTTCCTCTAAGTTTGTGGAACGCCACTTCCTTTCCAGCCTTCGTGATGCCTGCTTTAAGGTACGAACATGTAAATTATACCATGGGGCTAGTCTTCTCTGAATCACTAACTTCTTTTTCAGAGGGGCTACAGAATCAAGCGTTTCACGCAGTGAGGTTACAGCGCTGTCAACAACATGATCAATTTGGTAGGGAGTAGGATTAAGGCAGCTGCCCTCCATTATGTTTATACTTGGCATAGATGCAAATAAAGATGGAATCATTTTCTTAAATTTATTAACAGCGTTGTCGGATAAACATCTGCTGTAGTGGAATTTTCTTCCAGACGCTGCATGATCCATCATTTTAAATTCGAAAGTTATTAAAGAATGATCTGACAAAACAGGATTTGGGGGGAAAATTATTAGATGTTCAATTTCGATGCCATAGGTCAGAACAAGATCAAGGGTGTGATTAAAACAGTGGGTGGGTTTATTAACGTTTTGAATGAAACCAATTGAATCTAATATAGAATTAAATGCAATGCTGAGGCTGTTATTTTCAACATCTACATGAATGTTAAAATCTCCCACTATAATGACTTTATCTGATCTAAGCACTAAATCAGACAGGAAGTCAGGGAATTCAGTTAAAAACTCTGAGTAAGGAACAGGTGGACGGTACAAAATGACAAGTAGAACTGGTTTTTGTGTTTTCCAGTTTGTATGTGAGAGACTAAGAGTGAGGCTCTCAAATGAGTTATAACTGTTCTGAGGATGAAAGTTTAATAATAAGTTTGACTGGAAGATTGCAGCTACTCCTCCACCTCGACCTGTGCTTCGAGGAACATGATAATTTTTATGACTGAGGGGGGTTGATTCATTCAGACTGACATATTCATCCTGCTGTAACCAGGTTTCAGTAAGATAAAGTAGGTCAATTTGGTGATCAGTTATCAAATCATTTACTAACAGAGATTTGGAAGAAAGGGACCTAATATTTAATAATCCACATTTGACAGTTCTGTTTTTCTGTTCAATAAGAGGAGTGGTCTTAATTTTTATTAAGTTTTTATGAATAACTCCTCTTCTGTTAACTTCTGATTTGTTTGATTTATATGTTCGAGGGGCAGACACAGTCTCTATGTGGTTTGAAGGGGGCGGCGGCTCTAAGGAAACTGCAGAGAAGCGTTTTAGACTGAGTCTCTGCATCCCGGTCCCCACCCTGGATTGTCAGGCTTTAGGTCGGCTAAGAAACTCGGCCAAATTCCTAGAGATGAGAGCTGCACCATTCAAAGTGGGATGGATGCCATCTCTCGCTATCAGACCGGGTTTTCCCCAGAAAGTGGCCCAATTGTCTATGAAGCCCACATCGTTTGCAATGTAGGGCTGCACTGGTAATTTGTGTCAGAGTTCCGAGTTCATCAGTTCCTAAAGGTTCGAGTTCAGACTGTGTTCACTCTATTTTTGTTGTGTTTAACAGTAGTAGGAGCAAAAACTTTACTTTATTGTAGGAGGATTTCTTTGCTCAGCGACTGCACGCAGACAAAGATGTTCAAGGAGTAATAAGTGTCATCATTTCTACATCAGCATTTACATGCCAAAGTATCTTCCAATGAGACATGCAAAGCTGATTAGCAGGTAAAGAAATCCTGTTCTGATGCGTTATTATGCATTCAAATTGTTTTTCAATTTTCTGACCTAATATTTTTGGTCTACACCGCTTCTCATTGTACTCATGGTTCACAAACATGCATTTAGTTCCATATAAATATAAGTCTTTTATTATTTTTTATTTTTTACAAAATACAAAATACAGTTGAGTAAGAAATGTATCTGATTTATTCATGAACTTTATACATTATGGTGTCATTTTACAACTTGTGAAAATGAAATAAAAAGAACATTGTTTATATGCTGTTGTGCAAGTTTACATGTTGTCACTGTTTTAGAATTCATTCAGAAATAAAGAATGCTTTCTGTCTGAGGTCAACTGAAATATCTATTTGAAGAGTTTGGTTCCAAACACCTTAACTCTATTTTTGATTAATTTGAGTAAAAATGTGTTTTCTTTGGCAAAAAAAGTGGTATGATGATGAAAATCAATGTTTTCTGTTCCAAACCTTCAAATAGCAACTCAAGGTTGTAATATCATTTAAATCTAGATTTTTTAATATTTAAAGATTTTAAAAACATAGTATTTTTCAAAATGGAGTTAAGGCATTTTGGAACTCTGGAGTTGAGGCGTTTTGGAACTCTTCATTTGTCAACTATTACTTAACCCATGCCTTGACAAGATGTTTATTTTGATAATTGCTAAGCAGGCAAGCCACTGCAAAAATTTCATTTATGCTGCCAGCAATGGACAAAGGTATGACAGAATCAAAAAGTTTATTCTCCTTCACCCTTCGAATGACACGCTCAACATGCACTCTTAAACGAGCAATTTTCTGTGTTAAGAGGACACTGGGTGCTGGCATCTGACTAGATTTCTTGAGAAAAGGTGGACAATACACCTTACATTTCACACAGTCCGTAATTAGGAAGCCTTTATCAACCATAACGGCCATATCCTCTGTCAGAAGGTCAGCTAACCCTGATCGTCTAAAGAGTTCTTTATCACTTACTGACCCCTCATAGAGTGACGAGACAAAGGTAACTGGACCATGGGGGGCGATTCCAATGAGTCTTTTCATTGTGCAGTGAGACTTGTATGTTGAAAACATCTCACTTTGGAGGAGAGGTGAGGATGGAGTTTGAGCTCTGTGCACTTGAGCTCTGTGCAATCTACTATTACCTGAGTATCAGGAAAATCTTTGAAGTCATCAGGAAGGTGAGCTTTAACAATCTCAGCATCAATCCAGATAGACACTGAGCCCAAGAGTGTGTACAGGTAGTTGGTCCATGAAGTGATAATACGACTTACAGTGGTGGTGTGAATATTAAATCGGTTTGCCAAGTCCTGCTCCTTAAGACCAACAGACAAGTACATTAGGAAAAGGAAGAGTTCATCAATGGGTTGCAGTGATTGTCTCTGGTGAGAAAACACACATACACAAACATAAAAAATATACATCATTCAAGATGTTTGTAAAACTAAAACGAAACAGTATAGTAATGTAACACTAATATGTCTAATAGGTAAAAGGGTGTGCAATTATCATTACTGCTGTAGGTCTATTATTCAAAATACATCAGCTTTAACTGAACGTTTTTGCATTAAAAAACGGAATGCAATACCCATAACCCTGTAATGAAAATTGCAATAACAAACCATGTGTTGGACGGACAGATGTTACTGCTTCATTCATTCTTTCAGCAGCTTTGGCCCTTGACGCACGGACCATTCTATGCACAGATGGTTCAACCAATTCCCAAAAAAGCATGAACTGACAATAACTGGGAAATCTATGGGAATAGAACAGAAACAGGTCAGATTACCTAACGTTACAATTTGGCCACAAACATGGTCTACGGGTAGCTTGCTCGTATCTTACCTTGTGTAGAATCGAATGTTGACGTCGGACTGGGCGAATCTTTCTATTCCAAATGTAGAGATAAGTTTCAGTTCCTGGATCTCTTTCAATAATGCATCTATTTTTTCTTCTAATTGCATATGTTTGTCGACTGCCATGTCCAGGAAAGCGGGTTCAGGAACTGAGGAATAATCATGATCAGCAGCAGGAGTGCAGTCCATAAGTTGCTCATCTCCTGCTGATGGCTCAGGTGTGCTTACTCTGTCCCAAACGCTCAGTCTTGGTGATGGAATGGAGTAATCGTTCCATTGAAACAATACAGGGACAGCTCCTTTCTGTAGTTGCCTTTTGCCCACCGCTGTTTTTGGCTGAATGATCTGCTCCTCCGTGAAGTGCAAACTGCAGACTTTGCTGTGTGCTGTGACCGTGAACTTATCACGACGAATATTTACCAGCCACCGCTTTCTGAGTTGAACATCTCGGGGAAATCCGTGGAAGCTTAAAACGCCGTTAAATTTGGACGAAGACGTGCACATCGGAACACAATGTTCATGGTATTGTCTTTCTTGCTTCAGGAAAAAAACTAGTTTTTTTTAAGGCTCATTCTCCACTACAGATTTACTGATGCAAAACCGGAAAAAGGTAAGCCGTATTACTCACAACGGATATGACGTCATGGTGTTATGTGCAAAGAGCGCATTGGTGGTGAACTCCGAGTGATCTGCTGATCTTGCCATAACTCATGACTCATACACATGATTGTTATAATCACAGTGAAGAGAATAAATGTGCATAACCTGATCTTCTGGTTTCACTCCTTTTTGCTGAGTGAATGCATTTTTTGTGCATGACTCTATTGGGAACCAGCTGTTGCCTTTGTCACCTTCCTATATTCACCGTTCTAAACGTTTATTGAAGCTCAAAGTGCGAGCTTCAATTAGCACTTCTCTCCCCTCACCGAGGTGATCAATCCAGGTGACAAATTTGACTGTCTGTGCCTTGTTGATCGTTTTCCATGGCAGCTGTTTCCTTGTCCAGTCAGGGTACGTCTGGGTGGGGGTTGTTGTCCAGTGTTTACAGTGGCTGGTGTGGACCCACAAAGCACGTCTCTCCACCTTTACTGCTGTACTTGAAGTCAGTAACACCTGATGTGGTCCAGTAAGTTGTTTCTGCTTATGTGGTCCAGTAAATTGTCTCGACAAAGGGCTGAGAGAAAGGCAGAAAGCTTTGCACAGCAGTTTACAATATTTCAATATTTCAGTTTTTCTTTTTTATTAAATTTGCAAAAATTTCTACATTTGTTTTTTTCTGTCAAGATGGGGTTCCGAGTGTACATTAATGAGAAATAATGAACTTTTTTTGATTTTGGCAAATTGCTGCAATGACACAAAGGGAAAATTTAAAAGGGGTCTGAATACTTTCTGTACCCACTGTAAAGTGAAGCTACTTATCTCAGCATGGGAAAACGAGGCAGTCTGATCAGCAATCTTCTGGGTTTGTCTGGCAACACGGAGTAGATCAAGGTAAAAACTCTGGTGAATCTGAGGCCACAGTAGCGAGGAGATAACAGACAACCTGGCGGTTTGTCTGTGGCAGAGGAATGGTATTTATACCATGAAAGGCAAACAGAACACAGGTGAAAATCATAACCAGTCAAGGTAAAAGAAGGCGGAAAAACCAGATCCTGTATGATCTTTCAGAACAAAAGTATGTGTAAGCCCAAATGGCCGAGGTTGGTTAGGACCCATAATACTCGGACACCACAGGATCGTTTCAAGGATTTATTATAACAATAAAAGTGAAGTCGTGAAATGGTGCATCAGCAGCATAGTCAGGTATCGTGTCACACTCAACCAGTGGAGGATTCTATGGAGACAGAGACAATGGTGAGTTGCAGGTCAGAATGGAGAATGGACAGAGATTCTGAGATTCACCTTGTTTTCTTCCTGGGGCTGGACTGGGGCTGAGGGTGGTGAGTATGAGTGCGGACGACCAGACTTATCTGCCAGGGATGGCCAGGGGAGTATGAGGAGAGTCTAGAGGACAGCCGCAGAAGATGTGGACGGGAATGTGTCTCCAGGAGGTGAGGGCGGACAGGCGAAGCTTAACCCTGTGGGAAATATTACCTTTATTACATTATAGCTTAAGGCATTATTACTGTTATAGTCATGAAGCATTTGGTATGTGCAAAACAGCAGCAAGGCTCAGAGATGAACATGTTTTTCAGTAATTTCAAGGTTTCTCACAGTGCAAGAAGTGAGCTAGACATAACATCAGATAGGATGTGCCTGTTGCTTTTGTTGTTGTACTCTGTCTTACAGGAACCGGTTGACCTCTGCCTGGAGGCATAGCAACAGTGATACATCAGGTCATCCCACCGCTCTCAACCTATGGGAGAGAAACACGCCAACTTCCTCAAAATTGCACATTTCATTCTGTAATATTATCACTAGGTCGAGGGAAGAATAGCGAGTCAGACTTCACGCCCTGACAGAGAGTGTGTTATTGGCTAGGGAAAGTTTGACCCAGAGCTCTGTAACTGCTTTATTCAGTGTGTTTTAATAAACAGACTATTTGAGACCATACTGATCGCCTCCGCTTCATCGATCAAACAAACACGCAGAACTGAGGGAGGACATTCCAGTTCCAACAGGGGAAACAGACTAGAAGAAGTAGAGGATAAGCGTTGGAGAAATGGGGGGGAGGGCTGGCAAGGCCCTCCGGTGACCGCAACAGGTGAGTTGAGCAGTTTGGTGGCGGCGTACTGATAACACAGCAAGAGAGCAATTCCTCCGGTCCGGTAGGAGTGAAATCCCACAAGGACTCCTTACAGGGGAAAAGAACCATGACTAGAGATGCAGTTGCCAATTCAAATCCACCGGTGAATAAAGATTTCAATTCATGAGTGAGAGAAACCTACAATCCCACAGCGCAATAATTATCCTCTGATGACCAAACAACTCCCAATGATACAATTCAATCCTCTTCGTGAACAGGTACTTCACAATAATACAATCCAATCCTCTTTGTGAATAAACAATTCACAATACACATGGAGAACATTCAGGTAACTCACAGACATGAGGCACAGGCGCAGAGAGTCAAGATGGACGTATTTCTAGGAGGTTCGAAAACAATCTGGCAAAGAACTGAGGAGGGAGGTCTGCTTATAAAGGAAGGCAGAGGTAGGTAATGAGACACAGGTGAATTCACTCAGGGAAAAAATGAGCCAAAGAGTAAGCGCTGAGAATGAGAGCAACAGCAGCACACCAGGGAGTGTTTGCCAACCAGGAAGTGACAACGGACCCTGACAGTATGAGCCCGGAAGTCAAGTTGCGGATCATGACAATTTCAAATCAAATCCAAGGTGGGGGAGGGCTTTGCAATGGCATTTTAATGGCACTGGAGGTATTGTGTGCTGCACAGATTATACATCGTCTGCAGTACTCAGCTGCATATGTTGAAAATCCCCTGGTTTTACTAAGTTAACATATGTACATATGCCTCCTTTGCATGCTGTTAGAGAAATTAAAATGTTTACCCTCCTGTGACCTGATCCACCTTTAGTAGAACTGAAACACTTCTGAATAGGGCCTATTGTGTACTGTGGAAATATAAATGTTGCTCTCAGTGAGCACAGTTTGCTCTAACCTTGACTATTTGATAAGGGCCCAGATGTCTTTCTGTGTGAAATCACCTCCCTTTTGTATTTCCATGAAAACTGATGTGTTAGGCTGCAAACAGCCAGTGATCCTCATGCTGTACCAAGGTGCTGTGTGACTGTTACTCCTTGCAAGTAAAACTTCTATATAATCTTACCGAAGTTCGTCCTCTGAGTCTATTTGTTAAAAGAATTTACCTAACACATGCATACCCCTCCTTTGCATGCATGGTCTTTACCATGAGTTAGTTTGCATAGAGATGAAAATATGCCTTAAATTAACAAGGTTTTTCATCTGGCCCAGCCAAATCCCATTTTGCCTTTTTTCTCCAGGTTTTTTTTTTTTAAAGGTGTTTGCTAGTGACTGCATGGTTGACAAGTCAGCATGTAGGTTGAGTTCCTGTGAGAGAGAAAATGAGTGAGGTGAAACATCTGGCCCGTCGAGGCTGCTGCTTTTGCAGCAGTGTCTGCTGCTGAATTTCATGTTGTACAATTGGTCTTTACTTTTGTTCCTGGGTTGGATCGGTGGCCAGGTTCCTTAAGATGAAAAGTTTTCAACCCACAGGCAGGAATTGCTGTTTGTATTGTACCATTGACCTCCTGTCAATCCCACTCCTGACACCAAATCTATCATGCCAAAAAGTAAATAAGAAGCAGAAATTCGGTATAGGATGGCAAGTTTAATAGGCAAAGCAACAGAATCACAGACAGAGCATTCGTTCTGCAGAACTGGCCAATACTGATTGACACAGAATATAGGTAACATCAGTCTTTTATACCTTCTCAGCAGTTTCAGTTAACACGACACTTGGTCACATGTAAATCACACTTGCATGACATATACACAAGTGAATACACACTGGTCAGTAATGTAATTAGCATGTCTGTGTGACTACCTGTCCCTTCTTCTGCTTCCTGCATTTCCCCACTGAAATACAAAGCAGTGTCAAAAGTCAGTGTCAATTCACACAGGTCACACAGGGAGGTAGCAGATGTAATGTCTGTTTTAAACAAGGTGTTCTTTTGAAAATAAATAAACACCTGGATGTTCACCTCAACAAACTGGACTGGTTAATAACACAGAATTTTTTCAGAAGAAAGGCCAGAGCAGGCTCTACCTGCTGAGGAGACTGGCTACTCCATCCCAAATGTGTGGCAGAGAGCTACGATAGGTCCTTCCTTCCTGCTGCTGTCACGCTGTATTTCCAGCACTGCTCCTAGTAGAGCAGAGGTTTGTCCTTCCATGATGGTTCTTGCTACTCTTCCTCTGCTTCGGGCTTCTGTTGCCTGGGATATTCACTAAGTACTCCATCGCTCTGGGCCATCTTCCTGGTGTACTCATGGATTTTTGCTGTTTTATCTCGGGATGGTGGCTCTGACGCTCACAAGTCCTCTGCCTCCTTCCTTCCAGTCTCAGGATGCTGGATTTGTCTTGACATCAGTGGCCTCTATCTTCTCTTTTGGCCAGCTTATTATCTCACTTATTATTCACTCCTGGCATAGAGCTTGATGTCATCCATGACGGATGGTTGCTCCATTTCGTAGTCATATCTGAAGCCAGTCTTAGTGATGATTTGGCTGAGGGGATTCAGGCCTATGCAGAACAGCAGCAGGGACAGAGCATCTCCTGCTCCTAGTAGAGATTGCTCCTCTTTATTGAGAAAATAAAAGGGACAAAAAGAAACCAAAAACTGATATGGGAAAATCTAAATAAGGTATTAGGACGAAACAAAGATGTGAATTTCTCTGAATTTTTTCAAAGATCTACAGCTCCAGGTAAATGGTACACTAACTGACAACTTAGACATTATTGTCAATAGCTTTAACAGATTCTTTATTAGCTCAGCTGAGGAACTGACAACGCACCTTAAATGCCCAGACACCACATACAATCCTCTGGATGCTAGTAAACCAATATTTAGTTAGTATACGGGATACATCTTTCCCAGAGGTTATAAATACAATTTCACCCCTAAAAAGTTCGAAACATTAGAAAAGGGATTGTTGTATGTTTGGTTTCACTGAAACATGGCTAAACAACAAAATTCCGGACTCCGCCATTCAGCTGCTAAACTGCTACCGAGCGGATAGAGACACAGCACTGTCTGCTCTGGTGGCTTGTTTGTGTATGTCAATAAAGAATGGTGTAACAACACTGTGTGGTATCAAAACACTGTTCATCGCTGGTGGAGTTTATAGTTGTGAAGTGTCATCTGAAGTATCTGCCATGGGAGTTCACGGCCATGTTATTGTCGCGGTCTACATTCCCCCGTGTGCAAACCCCAAGGACGTGCTGTACAGCGTCATCAGCGAACAACAAACAAATAACCCCAACGGCTTTTTCATCATAGCCGGTGACTTCAACCACGCTAACTTAAAGACAGTTCTGCCAAAATTCTCTCAACATGTGAACTTTGCAACAAGGGTAAACAACACACTGGACCTTGTTTACACAACAGAGAAGAACGCGTGCGAGGCTGCACCCCACCCCCACCTCGGATACTCCAATCACATCTCTGTTATGCTAATTCCAGCATATAATCCATTTATGAAAAACGCCAAACCGGTCCAAAAACTCATCACACTTTGGCCAGATGATGCTACCTCAACACTACAGGACTGCTTTCAGTGCACAGACTGGAAAATGTTTAAAGAGGCAGCCACCTACAACAACCACACAGACCTTCAGGAGTACACGAAACTGTGAGTGCTTACATAAAAAAGTGCATTGATGACGTAACAGTCACCAAGACCATCACCACACGTGCCAACCAGAAGCCGTGGATGACAGCAGAGGTTCGTGGGCTGCTTAAGACCAGAGATGAAGCATTCAGATCAGGGGATAAAGCAGCCCTCAAAGCAGCAAGAGCCAATCTGTCCTGTGGCATCAAAAATGCAAAACGGTCATATGCTCAAAAAATCAATCAAAAACAGTCACTTCACAGACAGCAGAAAGCGCCCAAACAGAGCCTGTGGTAAGCCATTCAGACCATCAGCGACTACAAGCCCGCCACTGGCCTTTGATGATGACACATCCCTCCCAGATGCACTCAACCATTTTTATTCACGATTCGAAATAGAGAATGACACACCTGCACAAAAACTGCCCACAGCGAACAGGCGCTCTGTCTGTCTCCAGCCAACGTAAAGAAGACCCTATCTAGGATTGACCCACGCAAGGCTGCAGGTCCTGACAACATACCTGGACGGGTACTGAGAGACTGTGCTGCACAGCTGACAGATGTCCATACAGATATCTTCAAACCTCACTGAGCCATGCAGTCGTCCCCACATGTCTCAAATCCAGAACAATCATACTGGTACCAAAGAAATCACCTGCCTAAATGAGTACTGTCCCGTAGCCCTGACTCCAATCATGATGAAGTGCTTTGAGAGCTTAGTCATGCACAACATCAAAACCAGCCTCCCCAACACACTCGATCCGCTACAATGTGCGTACCGCCCAAACCGCTCTACGGATGACGCGATTTCCTCCACCCACCTAGAAAATAAAGACTCCTAATGTTAGAATGCTGTTCATCAACTTCAGTTCAGCATTCAACACAATAATCCCACAACAGCTCATCAATAAACTAAACCTGCTGGGCCTTAACAATTCCCTCTGTAATTGGATCCTGGACCTTCTAACCGGAAGACCTCAGTCAATCCGTGTCGGCTGCAACACCAACAAGTTCGCTAAAATGAACTTGTTTTAATTTTTCTGAAAGTGCTCATTGCTAGGGGCAGCATGGTGGCTGAGTGGTTAGCACTGTTGCCTCACAGCAAGAAGGTCGTGGGTTCTCCCTGTGCTTTGCGTGGGTGTACTCCGGTTTCCTCCCACAGTCCAAAAACATGCATGTTAGGTTGATTGGTGAATCTAAAATTGCCCATAGGTGTGAGTGTGTGAGGTTGTCTGTCTTTGTGTGGCCCTGTGATGGACTGGTGACCTGTCCAGGGTGTAACCCTGCCTTCCACCCAAAAGAGAGCTGGGATAGGCTCCAGCAGATCCCCGTGACCCTGGTTCAGGAGAAAGCGGGTATAGAAAATTGATGGATTAGCTAGGAAAGCAGCTTCCCTGAATTGTCGTGTCGTGCTCATTGCTGGATGAAATCATATCTGCAAGACAAAAAACAAGCTGTACAAATTTCTCCCCATGGCAATGGCAGCCAAGAATCATAGGTATGGAAGTATATATACCTGTCTACTGAAATTACAGACAAAACATCTAATATGTAGTGATTTAGAATATATTAATTTTCCAGTTCCGTTTTGTCAGTTTGGATGTGAAAGGCTAAGAAGTTAAGTTAAGCTAAGTTATAACTGTTCTGAAGATGAAGGTTTAATAATAAGTTTGAGTGGAAGATTGCAGCTACTCCTCCTCCCTGACCTGTGCTTCGAGGAATATGACAATTTTTATGATTGATTCATTCATCCTGCTGTAGCCAGGTTTCAGTAAGACAGAGTAAGTCAATTTGGTGATCAGTTATCAAGTCATTTACTAACAGAGATTTAAATGAAAGAGACCTGATATTTGATATACTACATCTGACTGTTCTGTTTTTTTTGTCTTAATTTTTATTAGGTTTTTATGAATAACTCCTCGTGTTAACTTATGTAAGCCAAATTTCTAGAGATGAGAGCTGCACCATTCAAAGTGGGATGGATGCCGTCCCTCGATACCAGACCGGTTTTTCCCCAGAAAGTGGCCCAATTGTGTCACGAGTCGGTGTCGGAGTGGAGAAAAAAGAGGTGATAGGACCCAAATGCTGGACAACAGCTTTATTGCAAAAGCAAAGGCTTTATTGATCCTGGGAACTCCAGGGGAGAAAACAAACTAAAATACAAAAACGCTAGGGAACCAGATGGGACAGTAATTAAGAGACTGCTAGAAAACTTCAAGGACTGATTGCAACAAAGAAAGGAGGGAGGTATAAATAGGGAGAAACACAACAGGTGATTAAACCCAGGTGAAACTAATAAACACAAATACCTAATGTAAAGCTGCCAGGGACCAGAGCAAGGGGAAGAGGAAGTCTCTACAAAATAAAGGTTCCCCGGCAGGAAGTCCTAAACGGGGACTCATGACAGTACCCCCCCTCAAGGCCGGATACCAGACGGCCACCAACACCGTCCACGAAACAAAATCCAGGGTGGGTGGGTGGGAGAGAGCCAAGTCCAAGTCCTGCCGAGGTGCCGGCCAAGGAGGAACCGGCTGACGCTGGGGCCTCGGGAAACTCTGGTGGCTGCCACGGCGGCTCGGGAAACTCTGGGCTCTCTAGAAAACCTGGCGGCAGCTTGGGGTACGCTGGCGGTGGCGCTGGGGGCACTGACCAACGGGGTGGCGCTGGGGACTCTGGAGACGGCGAGGGCCGGGGAAGCTGCTGCTGAGACGGCCGGGGAAGCTGCTGCTGAGCTATGATTGGGGAAACAACAAACTGCTCTTTCCCCGAGCTCTGTAGGTGAAGAGCGGCGAGGAGGCACTGGAGGCGGAGGACCTGGCTGCTGTGGCGCTGGAGACCGCGGCGCTGGAGACCGGAGCTGCGGCGGCTCTGGAAACTGTGGTGGCTGCCGCTGGGAAGGCTCTGGCAGGCAAGACGGCTGTGAAGGCTCTGGCAGGCGAGACGGCTGTGAAGGCTCCGGCAGGCGAGACGGCTGTGAAGGCTCCGGCAGGCGAGACGGCTGGGAAGGCTCTGGTGGCTCTGGTTTGGATTCTGGCTCCGAAGGATTGGGCTCTGGGACTGGAGCCGGTGACTGGGCCTCGGCATGGGCATCACCACCGCGACGCCGAGGGACCAGGACAGGCAGGACGGGATCAGGCAGAATGGGATCAGGCAGGACGGGATCAGGCAGGACGGGATGAGGCAGGACGGGAACAGGCAGGACGGGAAGCTCTGGGGGAAGCGCTGGCTACTTAGCGGTGGAACCTGGACTGGGACCCCAGCGGGAACGTCATCGTCGGCACGCTGAGGCTCGAGGAACAGGACGGGGACCTCAGCAGGGACATCGTCGACAGCGCGCTGAGGCTCAGGAAGCTGTGGTGGAACCTCAGCGGGGACGGAGGTGTCAGCGCACTGAGGCTCGGGGACCAGTACTGGGACCTCAGCGGGGACGTCTTCGTCGGCGCACTGAGGGTCCGGAGGTTGGGAAAAGCCCTCAGTGGGGACGCCGTCATCAGCACCCTGAGGGCTTGGAGGTGGAGACTTGGGAGACTTGGGAGACTTGGGAGACTTGGGAGGCTGGGGCCTCAGTGGGGACGTCGCCGTCGACGCACCGAGGCTCCAGGATCCAGGGCGGTACCTCAGCGGGGACAGCCACGTCGGCACACTGAGGAGCTCGAATCCTTGGAGGAGCCTCAGCGGGGACGTCGTCGTTGGCGCACTGAGGCCCCAGGCTCCAGGGTGGCACCTCAGTGGGGATGGAGTCGTCGGCACACTGAGGGTCCAAATGCTTTGGCAGGGAACAAAGGAAGGAGGGAGGTATAAATAGGGAGAAACACAACAGGTGACTAAACCCAGGTGAAACTAATAAACACAAATACCTAATGTAAAGCTGCCGGGGACCAGAGCAAGGGGAAGAGGAAGTCTCTACAAAATAAAGGTTCCCTGGCAGGAAGTCCCAAATGGGGACTCATGACAAATTGTCTATGAGGCTCACATCGTTTGCTGGACACCACCTAGACAGCCAGTGACGGAATGACGACATGTGGCTAAATTTAATATTATTTAAATTCTGTAAATTGATAGTAATTAATAAAGAAATAAAGTAAATAACTAGTATGTAGAAAAGTAATAAAGTAATTATTTATTTTGGGGGGTTTGTGTGTGAAAGTGACTTTTACAATTCCGTACTTGGAATTTAACCCACCCAAGTGCACACACACACAGCAGTGAACACACACTCACACCGTGCAAACACACCCGGGGCAGGGGGCAGCCAATGCTGCGGCACCCAGGGAGCAGTTGGGTCCGGTGCCTTGCTTTCACCTTAGTCGTGGTATTGAGGGTGGATAGGGCACTGGCTATTCACTCTGTGCCACCGACAATTCTGCCGGACCTGAGACTCGAACAAGTCCGACTCCCTAGCCATTAGGCCACGACTGCCCCTGTGTGTGTATATATATGTGCGCGCATGCATGCATGTGTATGTGGTGTGTGTGTGTGTGTGTGTGTGTGTTATTGTTTATATTGTGGAATTATAGAGTCTTACGGCCGTGGACAAGTATTACAGCCCATGTCATCGCTGGTCAGATTGGGGAGGGGTCCAGAGAATATGATTATGGGAAATGTGAGGCCACTCTGCAACAAAGTGGATTAACTTACTGCTTTAGCTAGCAGCCAGCGAGAGTACAGAGAGTATAGCTTGCTTTGCTTCACTGTGACCTGGCTGCATGAAAATATACCAGACAGCTTGCTTGAACTGCCTGGGTTCTCACTAGTGCGAGCAGACAGAGCGAAACAGAGCAGCAAGAAAAGAGGAGGTGAGACTGAGGAGGTGTTTTTGTTAACGCCAATTGGTGCAACCCTGCACATGTTACAGTGAAGGACTGCATCTGCACTCCAGACATTGAGCTGTTGGTGGTTGGACTGAGGCCATACGACCTGCCCTGTGAGTTTTCACACGCAATTGCTGAGACTGTGTACATTCCTCCATCAGCTGCAGCACAGAGTGCATGTGACATCATCCACACAGTTGTCGCTGGTCTCCAGACAAAACACCCCAGTGCCCTTATAATAATTAATGGGGATTTCAATTCAATTCAATTCAATTCAATTTTATTTGTATAGCGCCAAATCACAATACAAATCATCTCAAGGCACTTTACAAAAACTAAAACTAAAAACCCAACAATTCCCTTATGAGCAAGCACTTGGCGACAGTGGAGAGGAAAAAACTCCCTTTAACGGAAGAAAAAACCTCCAGCAGAACCGGGCTCAGTTTGGGCGGCCATCTGCCTCGACCGGTTGGGGTGAGTGGATAGAGCAGAGAGAAAAGAACAGCAACAATAAACAACAAATAGACACTGCAAGTTGGTGGGGCCAGTAACTGCACATCAGCGATAAACAGCTCCAGGACCAGGGACACCTGCAGAAGGTACAGAGAGAGAGAGAGAGAGAGAGAGGGAGGGAGAGAGCACAAACTAGGGGAGAGAGAGAGCACAAGGTTAGTAACATTCAATGGTGGAATATACATGAGGTGGGAGAGAAGGGGGGGTTAGGGTAGGGGAGCTCAGTGCACCGATGGTCCTCGGGCAGTCTAGGCCTATAGCAGCATAACTAACTAAGGGATGGTTCAGGGTTGCCTGAAGCCAGCCCTAACTATATGCTTTGTCAAAGAGGAAGGTTTTAAGTCTAGCCTTAAAAGTACAGAGAGTGTCTGCCTCCTGAACCCAGGCTGAGAGCTGGTTCCACAGGAGAGGAGCTTGATAGCTAAAGGCTCTGCCTCCCATTCTGCTTTTGAGAACTCTGGGAACCACAAGTAGGCCTGCACTCTGAGGGCGAAGTGGTCTATTGGGATAATATGGTACTATGAGGTCTTTAAGGTATGAAGGAGCTTGATTATGAAGGGATTTGTATGTGAGAAGAAGGATTTTAAATTCTATTCTATATTTTACAGGGAGCCAATGAAGAGAAGCCAATATAGGAGAAATATGATCTCTCTTGCTAGTTCCTGTCAGGACTCTGGCTGCGGCATTCTGGATTAATTGGAGGCTTTTTATTAAGATATTAGGACATCCAGATAGTAATGAGTTACAGTAATCTAGCCTTGAGGAAACAAATGCATGGACTAGTTTTTCTGCATCATTTTGAGACAGGATGTTCCTAATTTTGGAAATGTTGCGCAGGTGAAAGAATGCAGTTCTAGAAATGTGTTTTATGTGTGAGTTAAAGGACATGTCCTGGTCAAAAATAACTCCAAGGTTTTTTACAGTAGTGCTGGAGGCCAGGGCTATGCCATCTAGAGTAGCTATAATTTTAGAAAAGTTATTTCTGAGATTTTTAGGCCCAAATATAATGACTTCTGTTTTCTCCGAGTTTAAAAGTAAAAAGTTACTGGTCATCCAGGCCTTTATGTCAGTTAGACAGGCTTGAAGTCTGGTTAACTGGTTTGTGTTAACAGGTTTAATAGATAGATATAACTGAGTGTCATCCGCATAGCAGTGGTAATTAATAGAGTGCTTCCTAATGATATATCCTAAAGGAAGCATGTACAGGGTGAACAGAATCGGTCCTAGCACAGAACCTTGTGGAACTCCATAACTAACTTTTGTTCGTGTGGAAGGTTCATCATGGACATGAACAAACTGGAATCTGTCCGATAAATAGGATTGGAACCACTTTAACGCTGTTCCTCTGATACCAATCACATGCTCCAGTCTCTGTAATGGTCAATGGTGTCGAATGCTGCACTAAGGTCTAGGAGGACAAGTATCGAAACAAGTCCATTATCTGAGGCTAAGAGAAGATCGTTGGTAACTTTCAACAGTGCTGTTTCTGTACTATGATGTGCTCTAAATCCTGATTGGAAATCTTCAAATAGTTCATTCCTGTGTAAGTGGTCTGATAGCTGCTTAGCAACAGCTTTTTCTAGGATTTTAGAAATAAATGGCAGGTTGGATATTGGTCTATAATTAGCCAAGACTCCTGGATCAAGACTAGGCTTTTTGAGTAAAGGTTTGATTACTGCAGTCTTAAAGGCCTGTGGTACGTAGCCTGATACTAGAGATAAATTTACCAAGTCCAATAAAGATGAGTTCATTAATGGCAGGGTGCCTTTAAGCAGTCTAGTCGGGATGGGGTCCAAGAGACACGTTGATGATTTCGATGAAGCAACTACTGATGTAAATTCAGAGAGATCTATAGGAGAGAAGCAGTCTAAACATAACTGAGGTCCTACAGATGATTCAAGAGCTACTGTAGTAAAAGATTCATTTATTGCAGGTATAGGAAGCATCTGCTGAATTTTATCTCTAATAGTTGTGATTTTATTTGTAAAGAAACTCATAAATTCATCACTGCTGAGAGCTAAGGGAACACTGGGCTCAACGGAGCTGTGACTTTTTGTCAGCCTGGCTACAGTGCTGAAAAGAAACCTGGGATTGTTCTTATTTTCCTCTATTAGTGATGAATAGTATGCAGTTCTGGCTTTACGGAGAGCTTTTTTATATGTTAGTAGACTGTTTTTCCAGGCTAGAAAAATTTCCTCTAAGTTTGTGGAACGCCACTTCCTTTCCAGCCTTCGTGATGCCTGCTTTAAGGTACGAACATGTAAATTATACCATGGGGCTAGTCTTCTCTGAATCACTAACTTCTTTTTCAGAGGGGCTACAGAATCAAGCGTGTCACGCAGTGAGGTTACAGCGCTGTCAACAACATGATCAATTTGGTAGGGAGTAGGATTAAGGCAGCTGCCCTCCACTATGTTTATACTTGGCATAGATGCAAATAAAGATGGAATCATTTTCTTAAATTTATTAACAGCGTTGTCGGATAAACATCTGCTGTAGTGGAATTTTCTTCCAGACGCTGCATGATCCATCATTTTAAATTCAAAAGTTATTAAAGAATGATCTGACAAAACAGGATTTGGGGGAAAAACTATTACATGTTCAATTTCGATGCCATAGGTCAGAACAAGATCAAGGGTGTGATTAAGACAGTGGGTGGGTTTATTAACGTTTTGAATGAAACCAATTGAATCTAATATAGAATTAAATGCAATGCTGAGGCTGTTATTTTCAACATCTACATGAATGTTAAAATCTCCCACTATAATGACTTTATCTGATCTAAGCACTAAATCAGACAGGAAGTCAGGGAATTCAGTTAAAAACTCTGAGTAAGGAACAGGTGGACGGTACAAAATGACAAGTAGAACTGGTTTTTGTGTTTTCCAGTTTGTATGTGAGAGACTAAGAGTGAGGCTCTCAAATGAGTTATAACTTTTCTGAGGATGAAAGTTTAATAATAAGTTTGACTGGAAGATTGCAGCTACTCCTCCACCTCGACCTGTGCTTCGAGGAACATGACAATTTTTATGACTGAGGGGGGTTGATGCATTCAGACTGACATATTCATTCTGCTGTAACCAGGTTTCAGTAAGATAAAGTAGGTCAATTTGGTGATCAGTTATCAAATCATTTACTAACAGAGATTTAGAAGAAAGGGACCTAATATTTAATAATCCACATTTGACAGTTCTGTTTTTCTGTTCAATAAGAGGAGTGGTCTTAATTTTTATTAAGTTTTTATGAATAACTCCTCTTCTGTTAACTTCTGATTTGTTTGATTTATATGTTCGAGGGGCAGACACAGTCTCTATGTGGTTTGAAGGGGGCGGCGGCTCTAAGGAAACTGCAGAGAAGCATTTTAGACTGAGTCTCTGCATCCCGGTCCCCATCCTGGATTGTCAGGCTTTAGGTCGGCTAAGAAACTTGGCCAAATTCCTAGAGATGAGAGCTGCACCATTCAAAGTGGGATGGATGCCATCTCTCGCTATCAGACCGGGTTTTCCCCAGAAAGTGGCCCAATTGTCTATGAAGCCCACATCGTTTGCTGGACACCACCTAGACAGCCAGCGACGGAACGATGACATGCATCATGTCATCGCTGGTCAGATTGGGGAGGGGTCCAGAGAAAACTACGGAGTCCGACATTAATTTAGCAAAGTTACACACCGACTCAACATTAATTTTAGTGACCTCCGATTGGCGTAATCGGGTGTCATTGCTGCCGACGTGAATAACAATTTTCCCATATTTACGATTAGCCTTAGCCAGCAGCTTCAGATTTGACTCGATGTCGCCCGCTCTGGCCCCAGGAATACATTTGACTATGGTCGCTGGTGTCTCTAGCTTCACGTTCCTGACTATGGAATCGCCAATTATCAGAGTCGGTTTCTCAGCGGGTGTGTCGCTGAGCGGGGAAAATCTATTAGAAACATGGACAGGCAGGTGATGAGCCGTGGGCTTCTGCTTAGGAGTATGTTTCCTTCGGACCGTCACCCAGGCTAATTCTCCGGGCTGCTCTGGAGCTGCCCTTGGACCGCTAACAGACCCTGAGCTCGGTGGCTCCACACCAGCTAACGGGGCTAGGCTAGCTGGCTTTTGTTCGAAGGTGCGGAGCCGCGCTTCCAAATCAGTGATCCTCGCCTCCAAGGCTAACAGAACCTTACACTTAATACAGGTATCATTATCGCTAAAGGAGGCAGAGGAATAACTAAACATGTGGCACACCGAGCAGGAGAGAGAGAGAGAGGGAGAGGCCATGTTAGCAAGCTAACTAGCTAGCTAAGCTAACCGGTAGGCCAACGAGCGCTAAGTCAGGAAATAGCAACAAACACCGGTCAAAACAGAAAAGTACCCGACCAGCACCGGAATGCAGCAGCCAGTGAACCGTTCAAAGTCTAGCCGGTTCCCAGGTGTGCCAAACCACAGCTAGTCTGCCGCCAGTCTGCAGACGAACCACACAACACACACAACACGACACGCCTGCAAGACAAAAGTGATTCGCTTACCCGGATGTTCAGCTACTCACCTCCATAAACAAGGTCAACCTTGGTCATGGGTTGAGGAAGGAAGAAACCAGACCAGTGTGCTTGTACAGTGTGATTTTAACCATGTCAGTATTTCAGGGAACTCTGACCAACTTCAAACAGTATGTGGACTGTGCAATACAAGAAATTAAGATTCTTGATCTCCTTTATGCCAATGTGAAGGAGGCATACAGCTCTTCAGTACTTCCCAACTTGGTGGATCTGACCACAACTTAATATATCTAGTACCAACATACAAGCCCGTAGTAAGACAGCAGTCTGCTATCAAGAGGTATGTGAAGGTTTGGTCTCGATTCTGCAAGGACAATGTTGTTCCATCCAAAAAAGTTTGTTGTTTCCCCAATAATAAGCCACGGATAAATAAGGACATTAAAGGTCTCCTCAACAAGAAGAAGAGGGCATTCATGGCAAAAAAACAAGGATGAACTCTGGGCTGTTCAGAAGGAACTCAAGAGGAAGCTGAGGGAGGCAAAGCAGCTCTATAGAGACAGAGTAGACAGAATAATATCAAAGAGATGTGGAATGGGATGAAAATAATGACTGGCTATAAGAAGTCCCACACTGCTGTGGAAGGAGACTCAAAGTTTGATAATGAACTTAACCTTTTCTTCAATAGTACAAAAGTACCAGATTAGATCAGCCCCAGAGTACTTAAGGTGTGTGCTGGACAGCTTGCAGAGGTTTTTCAGAAACTCTTCAACCTCTCTCTGAGGCTCAAAAAGGTGCCTAAGATGGAAAACTTCCTGTATTGTCCCATTACCAAAAAGAGGCCGTCCCAGTACCCTTAGTGACTTCAGACCAGTAGCGCTAACATCACATGTCATGAAAATGTTTGAGAGACTGGTCCTGCAACACCTGAGGTCTCAAGTGTCTGAATTTCTGGACCCCCTGCAGTTTGTACATCAGGAGTGGAAGATGCCATCATCTTCTTAATGCCTAGAGCATACTCCCATCTGGAGAGGCAAGGCAACACTGTGAGAGTCATGTTCTTTGACTTTTCAAGTGCTTTCAATACTATTCAGCCCCACCTGCTAAGTGCAAAGATGCAGGATATGGACGTTCCCGCAGACATGGTGGAGTGGATCAAAGACTACCTCACTGGGCGGCCACAGTTTGTTCGCCTAGATGGCTGCATATCTGATGTGGTGATGAGCAGCACCGGTGCACCCCAAGGAATCTGTACTGGCACCATTCCTGTTTATACTCTACACCTCAGACTTCCACTACAACTCAGGAACCTGTCACCTCCAGAAGTTCTCTGATGACTCTTCAATCATTGGATGCATCAATAATGATAATGATGAGGAATACAGACACTTGATAAAAAGCTTTGTTGATTGGTGTAACAACAACTGTATAAAGCTCAAATCAAGAAAACCAGAGAACTGGTGGTGGACTTTAGGGGGAGCAGGAAGACCCCTGTCCGTGTCTCCATCCTTGGAGACGAAGTAGACATTGTGGACTCCTACAAATACCTTGGAGTCCACCTTAACAACAAACTGGACTGGTCAAACAATACATATGCACTCTTCAAGAAAGGAGAGAGCAGACTGTTCTTCCTCAGGAGACTCTGTTCCTTTGGTGTGTGCAACAAGCTACTGAAGATGTTCTATCAGTCTGCAGTAGCGACGGCACTGTTCTTTGCAGTTGTGTGCTGGGGAGGTGGCATCAAGGCTGGTGAGGCCAACAGACTAAACAAGTTGATCAGGAAGGCAAAATCTGTTGTTGGACTGGAACTGGACAGTGGAGTCTGTGGCAGAGAGGAGGATGGTGGATAAAATCAACTCCATACTGGACAATTCTGCCCACCCACTTCATGAGGAACTGTGGAGAATGGGAAGTTCATTCAGCCACAGACTAATTCCTCCTAAAGCCAAGACTGAGACATTCAGGAAGTCTTTTGTGTCCACGGTCATAAGACTCTATAATTCCATAATATAAACAATAACACACACACACACCACATACACATGCATGCATGCACACACACACATACACACACACACACACACACACACACACACACACACACACACACACACACACACACACAAACCCCCAAAAATAAATAATTACTTTATTACTTTTCTACATACAAGTTAATTACTTTATTTCTTTATTAACTAGTATTAATTTATATAATTTAATTAATATTAAATTTAATAACATTAAATGAGAATAACTGCTGTAATAATTGAATTTCCCCTTGGGGATTAATAAAGTACTTCTTCTTCTTTCTTCTTCTTCTTCTTCAATTAAAGATAATATTGTCCCTCCGAAGAAGTAAAAACATTTATGTTCACACTAAACTACAAATCCTAGTGTAACACAAGTGAAAATGCCACTCAAAAGAAAGACTTTAAAGTGCAAGTCATAGTCTGCAGCTGAAACAAAGTTTGGAGTGAGTGTCAGCATTCAGGCAAATCAAGATATCAGGTGGATGCGCCACTTGTGAAGTGACTTAGTCTATATACGTTCAGGGTTCCCTGAACAAGCCCTAGCTTTGTCAAAAAGATGTAAACTATTTGAAGGAAATCTTCTAGGATTTTAGAAATAAATGGTAGGTTGGATATTGGTCTAAAATTAACCAAGACTCCTGGATCAAGACTAGGCTTTTTGAGTAAAGGTTTGATTACTGCAGTCTTAAAGGCATGTGGTACGTAGCCTGATACTAGAAATAAATTTACCAAGTCTAACAAAAATGAGCCAACTAATGGCAAAGTGTCTTTAAGCAATCTAGTCAGGATGGGGTCTAAGACACATGTTGATGATTTAGATGAAGCAACTGCTGATGTGAATTCAGAGAGATCTATGGGAGAGAAGCAGTCTAAACATAATTGAGGTCTCATAGATGATTCAAGAGCTACTGTTTAGAAGATTCATTTATGGAAGCTGTAGAAAACATATGATGAATTTTATCTAGATCCATCCATCCATTTTCTACACCCGCTTATTCTTTAACTAGGATCACAGGGGCCTGCTGGAGCCTATCCCAGGTGGAAGGCAGGGGTACACCCTGGACAGGTCACCAGTCCATCGCAGAATTTTATCTCTAGTAGTTATTTTATTTGTAAAGAAACTCAAAGTCATCACTGCTGAGAGCTACGGGGAGCTGTGACTTTTTGTCAGCCTGGCTACAGTGCTGAAAAGAAACCTGGGATTGTTCTTATTTTCCTCTAAGAGTGATGAATAGTATGCAGTTCTGGCTTTACAGAGACCTATTTTATATGTTAATAGACTGTTTCCAGGGTAGATAAAATTCTTCTAAATTTGTGGAACACCGCTTCCTTTCCAGCCTTTAAGGTACAAATATGCAAACTGTACGATGGAGCTAATCTGCTCTGAAAAAACAAAGGTGTCACAGGGTTGGAACTGAAAAACAGTCATTGGCATTGTAAAAAAAAAAGGACAGCATCATACAAGAAAGAATGTCATCGAAAAAAAGAATTCATTGAAAAAAAACAGGAAGTATCAAAAGATTATCACTGAAAACCACACCATAATGCAAAAAGATACAAAAATAAAATAATATATTTTTAATGCCCATTTGTAAAAAAGGTGTTTCAATGCCAATGCTTCTTTTTCAATGCCAAAACTTTATTTTCAATGCCAATGCTTCTTTTTCAACTGCCAAACTTTATTTACCATTCCAAAAAACTTAAAGACATCGAATTGGCTCCATAGTTTTAATTGAACACTAACAGAAGGAATGCCTGGAGACACAGAAGTGCAGAGCTTATGATAACTGGTGAGCATGGTGATACATTGCTTTTATGTTAATGCTAACTATGATCCATTGCTGGTAACATTAAGTAATTGGCCATTGGCTGTAATGTTTCATTGCTAGGCTAAACTAAATTTTCAGTGGTTGGAATCCATTTTGATTTATCCTGCAACTCATGGTTTCTAAGCAGTTGCAGACATCACAGGAACGCTTACAAGTACTTGCTTGAAAGAAGATGCAGTGCAGCTGCGATTTCCACGTTTTTGGACGAGACATGTAAAAGGTCCCTACATTCTTACATCAGTACTGTACTGTAATGTAGTCTGTGTGTGACAGTTCATTTGTGTAAAGGTATAGAAAAAAGGACACCTGCATGCATGTCTACATAGTCCCGCCTATGCATGCTCTGACAGTATAGTGTGAGTGATGGTGGACGTGACAGCTGGCTGTTTCTTTCCACCTTCGCTGCCAACTCACCTGTCAGCCTTTGACACATCCAAGTTCTCCTCAAAAAACATCTAGCCTCTCCTAGAACGATTCTTTGAAACATTCTCTGCCCTTCATGCCCCACTAGTTACTACTTGACATTTTGGTGGTCAAAGAGCAATTCAGGGGTATTGATTTAAAAGAAAGGGCTGGCAGCTGGGAAAAGAGAAAAAAAACAATGGATGCTGAAAGGTATACAGGTATGCTACAGTTCCAGTTCAGTTTTCAATTCAGTTGAATTAAGTATATTTATATAGTGCCAAATCACAATACAATCATCTCAAGGCACTTTACAAAAACAGAAGTGGAGTGGAAAAACTCCCTTTAATGTAAGGGGTGAGTGCATAGAGGAGAGAGAAAAGAACAGCTACAATAAAGAACAAATAAACACTGCAGATTGATGGGGCCAATAACTGATAATCAGCAATATACAGCTCCAGGAGCAGGGATACCTGCAGAGAGAGTGAGAGCACAAACTACAGAGGAGAGAAGGCACAAAGTTAGTGACTGTAGCTGCCATATTTTCAGTTCATAATATAGTTTCAGTCAGAAAGGGTAACAAATATATAAAAGATTTAAAAGAATAATTTTATTAAATTGTAAAGTTTTTGTTAATAAATAAGAAGTATATTTTAAACATTATTTAGTAAACCTTTGGAAAAGGGGGAACTTATTTTTGTTCTGTTTGGAAATGGGTGTAGTTATACGGGTGCACTACACCTAGAGGAGCCACATGAGGTGATGTACAAGACCTGTAAATTTGTAAACAAGATGGCAAATTCTAGAGGACGGAAGCTGTATATTGCCTCAAGTTTATTCCTCTTAAGTTAATGTAGTAAATGAGGTATGCATTTTCTTGTTTTAATTGTGTTAATTGCTTTGCCAACAAAGTGCATGGGAAGGACACTTGATTACGTAAATGTGCAGCAAGCTAATTATGTGTTATTTTATTTAAACCAGGGGTGTCAAACTCATTTTAGGTCAAGGGCCATAAGGAGGAAAATCTATT
The DNA here is from genome assembly GCF_900324485.2 of Mastacembelus armatus. Classification (NCBI taxonomy): domain Eukaryota; kingdom Metazoa; phylum Chordata; class Actinopteri; order Synbranchiformes; family Mastacembelidae; genus Mastacembelus; species Mastacembelus armatus. The sequence continues at coordinate 14,125,798 of NC_046636.1, forward strand.
CCCAAGTGGGCCGGACCGGACCGACAAGGCAACTAGCTCCGGGCCAGCTGACAGGTATAGGCCTACTTGCTCAGCCCCGGTATAAACAGTTTGCCTGCTTAACATAATTGCTATTGCGACACCCAGTGGACACATTTAGAACAGCAATTTCTTTCATTGAAAAATTGCATTTCATTTCATTTCATTCATTTCTTTCATTGAAAAATTGCAGCTAATTTAAACTTCAAATCATCTTCATCGGATTAAACCCGTTTGGGTGACATGGTACTATGAGGTCTTTAACCCTCCTATTATGTTGTGGGTCAAATTGACCCATTTTAAAGTTAAAAAATTTTTTAAAAATACTTAAAAGTATTTTTTCAGTATGAAACTTCTTCTGCTTGGCTTAATAAGTGTAATCAACGTATAAAATAAAAATGATTCATTTCACATATTTGCAATCCCCCCCTGCATGTTTATATTACAAAGATACTGTTCAGGTCAATTTGACCCGGCAGTGACAGTTAAAAGGCTCAAAAGGCTAAAAGGGGTCAGAAGTGTCAAATACTATTTGTTTCTTTGCAACTGTGAGACATATTTCATCCCAGTCTCACACGCACATGCACACACACACACACTTTCCCTATTCTCTTGACTTCATCTGTAAAGTGCGAGAATGCAGGTGTCGTTATGACGTTTGACGGAAACCTTTTCTGTGAGAGGTAAAGAACACCACTGCACTAAATATTGATTGAAATGGTTAGTGATGGAGTTAATAATGAGATATAAACAATGTTTATTGGAATTTTTTGGTTTCTGACACTTTTGGATAATTAAACATGCCCCGGGTCAAATTGACCCAGGAACATTATTGCTGTTCCTGAGAAACGAACATAATAGGAGGGTTAAGGTATGAAGAACTTGATCATGAAGGGTTTTGTATGTAAGGACAAGGATTTTTTAAATTATATTCTAGATTTTACATGGAGCCAGTGTAGAGAAGCTAATATAAGAGAAATATGATCTTTCTCTTCCACTATTTTACCTTTATTAAGTCTTTGGGGGATCTATTCACAGTATTTCATTAGAGTCAGGGCCATAGAACTGCTGTGTAGTATTGATCAAGTATGTAAGCAATAAAGTTGTCTCATATCCATTACAATACACTGAACCAGATCTTATTTTTAATATAAGAACAATATCAGTAAACCAACAGTCAATACACCAGTCCTTGATTTTCCACACTGCCGTGTGGAATATTGTTGATGAAAAAGTCTTGTGTGCATGTGTGTATAGCTGTGTGGGTGTCAAGAGGTTCTTTTAGAAGAGGGAATATAATTACCCTGATAAGGGTGAGGTAAAGCTTCTCACTGCAACCTGGCTGGTGGGACTGAATAATAAATGAAAAGCAGAAATAAAAGGGACAATTTGGCCGCTCCCAGTACACTTACACCTTCCTGACATCCCCTGAGGAGAAAAAGAACATTCTAGGGGTAAAAATTGATATTTAAAAATAATTAAGAAGGGTTCACCTAAGCAAAACATTAGATTGTGTGATGTCAGATACTGGTGAGAGAATACGGTAAAACACAAGTGGGGAGCTGATAGAAGAACCTGGTTAAAAGTTTGCAAGTGAGTATGACTAAGTTCAAATTCAACACAAGGTAAATTTGTATTAACCTGGCAAAATCTGAATGCAAACATTTTGCTTACAAAGGTTGAAGGGTCCAGCTGCGGCATGCAGACCACCCTCAGTCAGGCCCCTTATGCTACACCCCACATGCTATCAGCAATGGAGCAATGTAGGACCAGTGCCAAAAACACCTGTACTACGCCAAATTAGACATCTTCCGTTTTTATATATTTTATCCCCTACCCATTATTGTTTCTGAACTGTATCTGTTTTCTTTGTAGTGTTTTAGTTTCACCACTTCATTGTAAATTTACATTCACAATCCTGTTCACACATATTTTCTTGCTCTGCTTTCTATCCAACACACACACACAGACATACAGACAGGCATACTGATTTGTATTTCTAACCAAATAACCTTGGCATGAACACCCTAAGACTCTGGAATATACATAGAGTTTGCTCTGAGGCTCGAAGGCTTAAAACACATAGCCACTTAAAGGATGTAAAAGCAGATTTTGTCTTAGGAGACACATATATCCATCCATCTTCTTCTGCTTATTGGGTCGCAGGGGAAGAGCCTAAGCAGCAATGCCTAGACTTCCTTTTCCCTAAACACTTCCTCCAGCTCTTCTGGGGGCACACCGAGGCATTCACAGGCCAGCCGAGAGACATAGACCCTCCAGCTTGTCCTAGGTCTTTTCAGGGGGCCTCCACTGGTGGAACATGCCCAGGACACCTCCCCAGGGAGATGCCCAGGAGGCATCCAGAACAGATGCCCGAGCCACCACAGCTGGCTTCTCTCGATGTGGAGGAGCAGTGGCTCTACTCTGAGCTCCTCCCGGGTGGAAGCTCATGACAATAGGTTCAATTCAATTCAATTCAATTCAATTTTATTTGTATAGCGCCAAATCACAATACAAATCATCTCAAGGCACTTTACAAAAACTAAAACTAAAAACCCAACAATTCCCTTATGAGCAAGCACTTGGCAACAGTGGAGAGGAAAAACTCCCTTTAATGAAAGAAAAAACCTCCAGCAGAACCAGGCTCAGTTTGGGCGACCATCTGCCTCGACCGGTTGGGGTGAGTGGATAGAGCAGAGAGAAAAGAACAGCAACAATAAACAACAAATAGACACTGCAGGTTGGTGGGGCCAGTAACTGCGCTTCAGCAATATACAGCTCCAGGACCAGGGACACGTGCAGAAGGTACAGTGAGAACAGAGAGAGAGGGAGAGAGCACAAGGTTAGTAACATTCAATGGTGGAATATACATGAGGTGGGAGGACAGAAGAGAGGGGAGGGGAAGGGAAAGGGGGTTTAGGGTAGGGGAGCTCAGTGCACCGATGGTCCTCGGGCAGTGTAAGTAGTAATATACTGGTCCCTTTTGCTGATAAGATCTATAATTTGATATGAAGTTAATAATTAAGGGCCCCTCCCATAATAAAGGGTGTTTCCCTATTAAAAATATAGCCTACGCCCAATTAAAGGCGTTACCCCTAATAAATGATGGCTCCCTTAATAAATAAATAAATAAAAGTAGCCTCCCATATTAATAATGGGTGTAGTTTAAAATGAGTATATTTAATACCCTATTAAATATAGCCTACGCCCAATAAAGGGTGTCAATCTAATAAATGATGTTCCCTTAATAATAAATAAATAAAAGTAGCCTCCCATGATAATAATGGGTGTAGTTTTTATTTTAAAATAAAAAATATTAGGGAGGACTGAAGGGTGTTACCTATAACGATGCAGTAATGCGAGTGTTTTTTAAAGATAAGTAAAAGTTCGTTTTGCTGTTGGGTGTGTGTGTGTGACGTATAGGGCGAAAGGGGAGTGACCTTGCCGTTGGAATTATAGACCATTAAATAATTTCTCCTACTAATTTACATTAAAAAACATATAAACCATTAAAATAATTTCTGCTACTCCTTTTTAAAAATCTCGTAGACGCCATTTTAGTGCCACGTCATAGTGACGTCGGTAGGTATGAGCGTGCCTCGCTACCGTTAGCAATGCATTAGCATTCAGACCGCAGTGTCGTTCACACCGTTTGTGCTACACTGAATCGCGTAAAACAGCGGAGAATCATGTTCATCTTTCACAGAGGTAAGTCTTGTCTATATACCATTTTAGCATTATAGAGAGAGTGGTATCTTTTGTATTGAACGAAAATTAATGTTGGCATAATTGGAAAAAAAAGCTTAACATCTGACAGGTGACGATGCAACCAGCCTGCGCGAGAGCAAGTCATTGTCTAAACCTGGTGTGTAGTTTTCTTTACTTTTCAATCATTAGCAATGTTCTTAACATTAATACATGCAGTGATAATGAAAAAAACGAAATACGTGTTTTCGCCAGGTGATGAAAATGCAGTGACGGGTTTGGTAAATGAGCATGTGGTTGATGACGTTAATAAAGGTGAGAGATTATTTTTGTAAATGTTTCTTTTATGTAGTCGTGAGTCTAGAGTGTTGTAAAAACGGGGACGTTTTAAGGTGAATATAGACGTTGTATGTGATGTTATATGAGGCATTTAGGCCAAAATACAAGATCGTCCTTTTAAAAAATGGCGCCTAATGACGTGTTTATTTTTACAGAAAATGTACCGACGAGTCAGCGGCCCAGAAAAAGTCTAAAAAAAAGACCCAGAGAGCTGCTAGCAGGTAGGTAAAATGCTAATATAGAACATTCGATGTTTAACTGGTTTTTTAACGTTTGAGGGTTAATCTACAGAGGAGGGTGGAGTTCATACAAGACACGTCCCAGCTGTAACGGTCAGCTCACGACAGGGAGCGCTTGCACCACCAGGTCAGCAGAGGGAGCCGCAGGTACCCAGGAAGCGTGCAACATCCAGGGGTGTCCAGCAGAGGGGGCCACAGGTACCCAGGAACAGTGCTATACCCATAGGTATCCAGCAGAGGGAGCCACAGGTACCCAGGAACCGTGCAACATCCAAGGGTGTCCAGCAGAGGGAGCCACAGGTACCCAGGAACCGTACAACAACTAGGGGTGGCCGGCAGAGGGAGCCACAGGTACCCAGAAAGCGTGCAATATCCATAGGTGTCCAGCAGAGGGAGCCACAGGTACCATTGAATAGTACAATATTCATCAGTGAGCAGCATAATGATGATGGAGGTAGGATGAAATAATGTATTTCAATGCTATCTAAATACAATGTGTATATATATATATATTTATATACTGTATTTTTAAATATATATGTGTGTGTGTGTGTTTGAAGATTTGCTGGGCTTTAAAAGACTGAGATACTCTACAACACCCAGTACTGATGAGCACAAACAGTCTGCTTCTGAGACCTTTCAAGCAACACAGCTCCTGGAGAATCTGAACGCTGCACAAGCTCACGAACTGCAGGACATCTATTCATCATCATCAGGAGCAACTCAAGGTGATGTGGATTTGATATCCTCAAGTCTGTTATACAGTGGGTCAGGACATAACTTTGTACGTACAGCAGCAGCAGACACTCATGACTCGGCCGATGGTGGTGGTTTTGGTGCTGGTATAGAGTTATTTGATATTCTAGATGATTATTTGTCCTCCTTACGAAATACAGCTACAACCAGTGGGGGTGCCAGCTCAGAATCTTCTTCTTCTTCTTCTTCATCTGAGACAAATACTGCTGTTGTTTACACCGACATAGCATCACAGACTAGTGCCGGTGAACACACTTTCTTTCTGGCACAGCCCTGTATAGACCTGCTGTCAGACATCAGGGATACTCTCTCTAAAAAGCTTGATTGTATACATAGAGAGATAGTGCAGACTCGCTCAGAGGGTGCACAGTTAGGCTTATATTTTGTAAACAGTGCAGAACTATGCCTATCATACATGAACAATACACATAAAGTAATGACTACTTTTTTAGACAAAACACAATAATTTCTTAAAATGGACAGGGTCATCAACCAGAACGACAACACCATGTCTGCACATAGTGAACACCCTAATTTTAACATGTCTGCAGATAGTGAATACCCTAACTGGCCCATATTACATGCTAGATTCCAACACAGGGCTGCAGAGATTCGTGAGAAAGATGCTTATTTCAGACAACTATTGAACATCCCACCATCACCACCACACTCTGAATATCGTAACATTGTACTATCACCATCTGAATTCCTCAATTGGTCTGAAAATACACGTATGAAAACAGAGCAACTCAAAAGAAAAATCAAACAATACCATCAGGCTTCTCTGGCTAAACGGGGGGTCTTAGCAGCTACCACAGCTCCACCTGTGGATGCCACAACATTAGCCACAACATCAGCTTCCACGGCTTCACCTGTGGATGCCACAACATCAGCTTCCACAGCTACACCTGTGGATGTCACAACATTAGCCTCAGCATCATTAGCTAGTGAACAGAGTGTGGATGTGCTTGATCAGAGCAGCAGCAGCAGCAGCTCTGATGGTTGTGTTGGTTTGGTCGGTACAGCAAGCTCACAGCTCCCTTCATCTAGTGGTTGTTGTTGTTGTGCTGGGTCAGCAGTCGATAGTTCACAGTGTGGAGCAGGATCCATCAGTGTTAGGAACATTCCTATGTATGATGCCTTGGAGCTAAGACAACCGATTAATTTCAGCGATATTGACATAGACGACAATCCACAGGGTGTGCCAGCTTTAATCAGGGAGAGGTTGGTTGAAGTGATAAATAGAGCTATTGATGTATCGCGAGAGGGCAGTGTCTTAAACATTGTATTGAGGGGTCCATCATTGGTTAACGATGTGCAAGTTATTTTGAGGTCAGAAAATGGTTATGACATTGACCATTTTACAGATGAGGTAAGTCAGGTGATACAGAGTAATGATGAGTCGCTGACTGATGATGGCCTCGAGTTTGTTGTGAGTGTGGCGCAGCAACGTAGCGGCGGCACTAGGTTGAAGCTCGGTAGTGTTCCCTATGATGAAATTTTGGCAAGAAAGGGTAGTCATTTGTACACACCAAATAATGACGGCGCAGACAATAATTTATGTTTCAGCATGTGTGTTATTCGTTCAAAAAATCCCTCTATGGTAGATGCTGAAATCTTACACAATGCTAAAGAACTACACGAATCAGTAGGGCTTCACCACACACAGCAGGTATCGTTTAGCCATGTTGCTAAATTTGAGAGAGAATTAGGGGTGAAAATTATAATTTTCCATCATAGTGGGGGTAGAAAACAACCAGACTGTTTTCAGACACACGTGGCTCCTCATCCAGAGACTATATGGCTGTATCTTTATAATGAGCATTATCATTTGATAGCAAATCCTAGGGGTTTTTTTGGAGCATCGTATGTTTGTGAGTATTGTTATAAGACATATGAAACCCCGCTAAAACATTGTTGTAAACACCTGTGTAATGTTTGCTTTACACTATGCATACAGCATCCAGGCCCTACTGTTAAATGTGATGACTAAACGAATCTGTAAATCCCAGCAGTGTTTTGATAACCACAAATTACAAGACCCAGTTCACGGTATCATACCTTGTGACACTATGCGTTACTGTGATGAGTGTGGTATGATATACAGACGCAACCGTCAAAAAGCCGAAAAGCACAAATGTATAAAGCCTCGATGTGATCACTGTAGAGCCCTCATAGGAGACGGGGTACACATGTGTTTCATACAACCTACACCGCCTAAAGAAGATGATGATGAGACATTCCCTCCTAAATATATTCTGTACGACTTTGAAACTAGATACCGGGATGGTAAACATGAAGCCGTTATGGCATGTGCCACTGTGATGGATGAGGTGGATCCGTTTCCGTCATGTTTCAGAGGTGTTGATTGTGTGGAAGGGTTTGTCAGATCTTATCGCCGTAAAAGATATAGAGGTTATACTTTTATAGCACACAATGCCTCGGGTTTTGACAACTATCTAGCGCTGCAAATTTTGAC
>NC_046636.1:14138333-14226469 GCF_900324485.2 Mastacembelus armatus
CTTATTAATAACAGAAGATAGATATGGAGCATACACACAAAATGTATCTGGTGCCACACAATCAACTGGAAATGCTAAAGCAGCAGCAGAGCAACGAGACCATAAGACAGACGGCACAGAATGAGCTCGACAGGGAAATGTCACGTGTGTTACAATTACCAGACACTGATGTTCACGAGAAAGCTAAAAAGTATACAGCTATTCTACAGAGATATTTATCACTGGTGAAACAGGGGGAGCGTGAAAAGAATGTACTGACACTGTCTCTACCACCATCACCACCACCACCACCAGGAATTGCTGCTGGTGATGCAGGTAACGAGGGTAGTGTGAAAGATTTGGTTGTGCAGGATGTATTGAATCATATCCCCCACAGACAGAGGAAAAATGCAGAACACATTTTGTCAGCCCTGGCCAGGGCTGGAGATGCAGTTTCATGGACGGACCAGGGTGAGCTCACTATCAATAAGCAGACAATTAGGGGCACGCATGATTTGATTAAAAGAGTTACAGCCCCGTACCAGGTGTCTGCAAGCATGGTGCCACAGGGATGGACTCAATTTTTAAAAACACTGGCAAACCTAAATGTACCATTATCTGCTGTAACAAACACTCAGGCCCGTAGAGATATTGAAGAGATTAAATCTGGTAAGAACTATAGTCCTCCTCCTCCACACCACAAACACAGTCACCACCATCATCATCATATCATTTCCAGTAAAGCAAAAAAAAGCAGCCCTGACATACTTGTACATAGATCTAGGAGGGGTGCTCAACACAAAACTAACCGTACATTCTGGGCACAATACTAATTTTTGCTGTGACTTTTTTTTTTTAAAAATAACTTTATGTCTATGACATTATTGAATGTAGTATATGAATGTTTATTGATCTGATGAATTTATTTGTACAATGATTATTTTCATGCATTATGAATAACAAAACATACAAAGTATTTATTCTATTTAAATAACTTTATGTGTATGACATTATTGAATGTTTATTAATCTGATGAATTTATTTGTACAATGATTATTTTCATGCATTATGAATAACAAAACACACACACACACACACACACAGTACAATGATTATTTTCATGCGTTATGAATAACAAAACATAAAGTATTTTTACTTTTTCTTTTTTTTAAATAACTTTATATATGTATGACATTATTGAATGTTTATTGATCTGATGAATTTATTTGTACAATGATTATTTTCATGCATTATGAATAATAAAACACACTATGGCAACATGTATATTGAAATGTCTTTTTTATTACTAATATTTTATACGTGTCATAATTGCCCATTGTACACATGTAAAATGTTGCTGTACAGGTACAGGACTGATTCTATTGACAAAGCGTAAAACCATGGCATCATTGCGGGTAAGATCAGAGCTATATTTGTCGATAAATTTTTTGTAAGAAATCCTCTTTTGTACATGCCAGAGAAAAAATACACAGTGTTGCCCGCACGTTATGGAGAGGGGCAACTGTACCTGGACGTGTGAGTATAACACTCTGCGGGCATTTTTAATGAGAAAGTTGGATATATATGTTTGAAATTTATCTGGAGCATTGCCATAACTGTCAAAAAACCAGGCCTGATGATCGACTGTGAAATATACGGCCAACCAGTGCTCGCCTGGCAGGTAAGATGGGTCTGTGTTGACGACCAAGGCAGCAGGTCGTCGTGAAATTTTGAGTTTGGCCAGCTGATCGCACGGTAACACACCCAGAAAATGAACATTTTTACTAATTATCCTTCTGATGACACAAGTCAACTCAATTGTGTTCATATCCTGCTGCTGCTGTGACTCAATAGTAGTCCACCAACACCTGTCTGCTGTTTGATATCTCGATGACTGAATCAAACACTGCATAACAGATCATGTTAACGGTGCGTGGGAGAGGCGTTCGGAACCTCACTTCCATCCTCACATTCCCGGTCTTGATCAGGGACACATTACTACCACCACCGCCGTCTGGTTCAAGGTTGAAACAATACAGAGTGTAACCGTTTCCAAATGCTTCTCTTGAAATGGCTAAGGGCCTGTCTTTAAGATGTCTGCCTGTGGCTTGTATCATTTGATAATATTCCCTGACATACTGTCTTCTGGGAAAGTGTGGCTGCAGCGGCTTTGCTGGGTACGTGTGTCCGTCAACATAGAGACTGACAAACTCTGCATCCAAATGTTCAAAATTAAACGGATTTCTGCCATAGCTTCCTGTGTACGATTCGTTGTCGACGAATGTTACTACGATAAATTTCGGCACCTGCCCTATGTAGAGATTCTCCTGGTTGCAGACTCTTGTTCCTGCAGGGACTGAGAATGTTTTCAAGGTCACTCTGTCTACGGCATATTTTACGTTAGTATGTTGAAGTACACGCCCATGTGCCAGCCTTAGAGCTGGAGAGATTGAGACTTTCTTCACAAAAAGGCTGGCTGTCAGGATTTTCATGGCATATTGGGTATTAGGAGCTGCCATTAGACAGAATTCATCTTTTGAACGTATAAATTTCATAGAGATGTCAATACCGTTAAGCAACAATTTCTCCTGAAAGAACAGATCAGCGTGTATGGGAGCTATTAATTCCACAATCCTGCTGTTTTCTGTATATGCGCCCCTAGTGTTCAGTCCTGTATTGTTCCCATCCAGGGCCACGGCGTTCATGTGGCCGGGCGTGTCCATAGCAAATAGTGCGGTACCAAACTGTGTGGCCAGGCTATCCGGGCCATAATTAATTAAACATTCTATAATTCCTCTGTAGGGATAAGTATTAGACACTTGGGTAATTAACCTATCTCCAAGCATTACATCAACCTGGGAGAATAACGTACAGCCTGGCTAATTAACCAGCCCCACATCCGCGCCGTTTGCAATATTGGTTCCGTCTGGATTTGTGATCTTTATACGCAGATACAGATGGGTGTCGTTCAAATCCAAATAGTCTTCTCCACTTGCGCTTATGAAAAATTCCAGCGGCCCTGAATCGGTGAGGGCGGATATCGGTGGTATTTCAACATAGCTAGATCTCTCAATGGATGTCTGTGTACATGGAACTGTAAAGAGGTCGAGTTCTGATTTTACACACTCGGCTGATTGTTTGTGGATGAGCGACATGTTTTAAAATATGTCTTGATGCGTAGCTCTGTGCTTCTGTCCGCTTGTTTTCTTTCTGACGGTGTTACAACGTCTACCGGACTTTTTAACCTCATTCTTCTTCTTCTTCTTAGCTCTGTATTTCACAGCGAGAACCCCTGGTGGTCTCTTAATCCCCCAGCTTGTGAAGACACTCACCCCGCCCCCCTCCTGCTGCTGCTGCTGCGGCCCGTTCATAATTCTGCGGCTGACCTTTGACACCACCTCTCCCGCAATATTTGCTGCAGCCGTTTTAAGGTGCGGTCTTGCAATAGCGAAACCGCTTTTAAATAACGGGACAGCCATCCTGAAAAGGCTACGAAACAGATCTCCCAGGCCATTTCCATATTGCATTCGTGAGCCTATAAACCCTGGTAAATCGCCTCCTGCTTGGGCGTTGTAATATCTGAGAAGTCTCTCATTATTGTCACAGTTGTAAGGCACGCGCATCGCCATCTTTTCTGTCTATTTCACAACCCTACAGGTCTGAAGTGAAGTTTTACTACTGCCTTCCCGTAGAGAAATGAGATATATTCGTTTTGGTCGTCCTTTAATGTTATCTGTATAGTGTCTAACACTGGGTTTGTCAGCTGTACGTAGTGTGGCTTGTCAAAAGACAATGTGCGTATTTTGGCATTGCTGTCCCCTGATATGTTGACGCATCTGAGTAAGGGCACATATGAATCCCCAACCAACTGATAATCTATGATGTCTGAATATATGAAAATATTATATAGTCCTGCATGTATGTCTGCTGCGTATGGGGCTATAAATGACTTATTATTATTAGGAATAGTCACTTGTTTGTCCGCCTCAAATCCTAGTATTTCAGCGAGGCGTCCTTTAAATCTCACAGCAGTCCCCGCTGTGCCTGTTATGGAAATTCTGTCGGTATGGTTATTATACCACATTTTTAGGCCCACCGCATGCGATAATTGTGTCCTACATGCAGTATTGAATTCATGGACGAGTGCATCTATGGTCTCATAGTGAGCCATAGGTATTGATATTTTAACATGTTCGGTACTCTGTCTCTCTTTTATCCATACTTCTGCATCGTCTTGGAGAAAGCGGAGCCATGTAGCCGGATATTGCACCTCGCTGATCCCTACCTCGTAAGGTCCATCTAAATATATGGTCTTGGCCAGTTTTGTTCTATAGTTCCATATTTTATTGTTTGGATAGATGTGGGGCGATGCGTTGCTGGGGAGCGTTATATAAAAACCACTATTTCTCTTATTCATTCTCTCTCTCTCTCTCGTCTTCACCCTTAGTTAGTTATGTCTCTTTTGAGAGTTTAACTCTTTCTCCCTGCTTTTTGAATCCCTCTTTTCTCACTACATTATATATCCACGACGTCTTTTGCAGCTACCCATGTATTAAATTTTTCAGGCCAGCCCACCCATTTAACCAGCATTTTTTTCCCACGTTTGGCCAATATTTTCTCTATTTTATAGGGTTTGTTTTTATTTATGATTACAGGCTGCAACTCTTTATGATAAAACGATCCTCTCACAACCTCCCCAGCCAGGTCACACAATTTGTATACAGTAGGCACCGTGGACAGTCACTCTTTGATGGTGAAATATTCATCCGTGAAAGTTTGCTTATAGCCTTTGCTAAACAATCCTCTGTGCTTTGAAATTCTAACTGTGTCGCCCACGTTGAATCTAGCACGGGTTGTTTCAACCTGTGGCTGGTACAGCGTTTTACGCACCAGCCTCTCATTGTTTTTATCCACACTAGCGGGTGTTCTTTTTATTGACCTGTGATATGAATTATTATATGCTAGGAGCATATCATCAATACAGTCAATGTATCTCTGTGAATTGACAGCTGTCAAATAACGCCACATTTTGCTCTTCAGCGTGCGGTTAAAACGTTCGACCACACTGGCTTTAGTCTCATTCATGGTAGAGAAATGTTTAATGTTATATTCTTTCATCAGCGTCTTAAAGTGTTTATTATAAAATTCTCCCCCGTAGTCCGTTTGTAGCTTTACAGGTACACGTCCTTCAGATAATATGTCCCTGAATGCCTTGGTGACAGCAAGGCCCGATTTTGTCTTAAGGCATCTGACCCATGCATACTTTGAAAACACATCGATACATGTCAAAAGATATCTAATATCATCATTTGCAGATGAGTATTCGCTCATGTCGACGATGTCTGCTTGAAACTGTTTATCAATACCGGGGACCAACACTCTTCTTCTGCTAAAATTCTTAAATGCAGGGGCATGTAGAGTATACGCGTCTTGGGAAATTAGAAATTTTTTAACATCAGATAATGCAGGACTTACTCCTGTTTGCTCCTTCACGGCTTCACGAAGCTTGTTAATACCGGCTAAGCTTCCAGGATTGGCCGGATCATAATATATTTTATCCATCAATCGTTCCATGGTGGGTGTCGATAAAACAATAATGCTTTTCTTCTCAGTACTTGATTTTTATTCATATAAACACTAGGTATACTGTCGTGCAATGATATGAATATGGAAAAACTCAGAATGATTTAATGACGAAAACATACAGCTTGTTTATAAAATTCTTGATATAGAATGAAAACATACAACTTGTTGAAGTTTTAATACAGAATGATTTAATGATGATGATGAAAAAACATACAGGTTTGATGAAGTTTATAAAACTCTTGATACAGAATGATGAAAACATGCAGCTTGTTGTTGAAGTTTATAAAACTCTTGATACAGAATGATGAAAACATGCAGCTTGTTGAAGTGGGTCAATCATTGATACAGAATGAATTAATCATGATGATGGTCATAATGGTGTTTTTTAAAAACAGACAAAGAATGCTGTATTATCACTCACTCACTCACTCACTCATGACCGGGCCTCCATGTATCGACAAGTACAGCCAGCTGTTTCTGTCGGTTAGTTTTGTCGACCATCCATATTGGCTCTATGGCGCTACGGTTTTTCTCAGATTTTAAGGTGTGCAAGATGACTTCAGCTGCTCCTCGAATTCTAGCATCGTCAGCCTCGATGCCCCCAGACTTGAGGAATGCAGAAAGAGCAGGTATAAAGCGCTCCGTCCACAATCTCCTCAGCAGTAGGCCGAAGCGTCTCGCCAGGAACCCCGCGGGGAATTCCCACAAACAGTCGTGGCCATCCTGGGACGGGGCATCTATCTCGCATGCGTAGCACCATTCTTCACGGTCTTCCCAGCACAGCCCAAGCGCTCGAGATGCCAGATGTTGAATGGCAGTTTGGAGCAGCTCCACAAAGGCATCGTCTGGGTTTCCGGGTTCATCTGCCATTTTTTCTGGTGTTGTGTTTCCGGGGTGAGTGGGCATGTCTTCATCAGTACTTCCGGGTTGACCATAGGTGGCTTTGTACAGTTGTAGTCGTTCTGATGCTGTCAGCGGTCCGTCGATTTCTGGTTTTTTGACAAAAATACACTCTGTCAAGTCATAGAATGGTGATTGAAAAAAAAAATACCAGATACGTACATACATGCATGCATACAAGCAAACAAACACATCGTCACATACCGTAGAGCATTACAGCGTCTGTTCTGCTGCTGCTTGATTCGGAGCCATGTTGTTGTCACCAGTTTCAGAATCATTAAAAGATAAACGCCTTCTAACACCTTCAAATTCCCTACCGACATTGTCCTGCATGATCGCATCGTCAATCTCCCTAAACACCCCCTGCATGCCCACCCAATCGCACCACTGAATGAACATCCACTCTGTGAAATACCGAGAACAGGCGATGTGAGTCACGGGGTACGGGTGGTCTGGACGTTCTGAGTTCAGGTCTTCAGCGGAAATGCGTGTACGGTCACTGCAGACTCTTAAAAATATAAACTCATCAGGTGGAGCCTCATATCGGTCTGCTAACACCCTGTACAGGCCAGGACTGTCAATGCTCGACCATTGCATCACATAGACACGATCATCCGGCACTTTACAATTCAGGTCCCTGCACACCACATCACGGAACAGCCACCAGTCTCTCACACCCATCTTGTGAGAACGCCCGAGACCCCATTCCTCCTCACTTGCAACCTCTATCGCCCACATCTGCACCACCCCCCCACTATATTTTACCTTATAGTTGTACCCCCCACCCCCTTCGTATAGACGCTCACACGGGGGCGCTAGCTCCCCCACCACACGTCTATGTTCAACGTTGTATGCAGCCGGAGCTGGAGGCGTCTGGCCCTCATAAGACATACCTAACTTCCCTCCACGACCCGCACCGCGGCAGTACAATGTGAACTCGCTGGCACTGCTGTCTCCTGAGCTGGAACCATAACCCCCCGAACCGCTACCCACGCCACTGCTGCTGCTGGTGCTGCTGCTGCGGCTGCTGCTGGGGCTACTGGGGTCGCTATCACCGGACCTCGGCGTATCGTAGCTGTAGGTATCTCTTGTCACATCCATCGTCGATGTTGACACGTCTAGTGAGATTCACACTATGACCAGAGCATCAATATCCCTTATGTACTGACCCAGGTCACTCCCCTTTCACCCTATACGTCACACACACACACTCACAGCAAAACGAACTTTTACTTATCTTTAAAAAACACTCGCATTACTGCATCGTTATAGGTAACACCCTTCAGTCCTCCCTAATATTTTTTATTTTAAAATAAAAACTACACCCATTATTATCATGGGAGGCTACTTTTATTTATTTATTATTAAGGGAACATCATTTATTAGATTGACACCCTTTATTGGGCGTAGGCTATATTTAATAGGGTATTAAATATACTCATTTTAAACTACACCCATTATTAATATGGGAGGCTACTTTTATTTATTTATTATTAAGGGAGCATCATTTATTAGGGTTGAAACCCTTTATTGGGCGTAGGCTATATTTAATAGGGTATTAAATACACTCATTTTAAACTACACCCTTTATTAATATGGGAGGCAACTTTTATTTATTTATTTATTAAGGGAGCCATCATTTATTAGGGGTAACGCCTTTAATTGGGCGTAGGCTATATTTTTAATAGGGAAACACCCTTTATTATGGGAGGGGCCCTTAATTATTAACTTCATATCAAATTATAGATCTTATCAGCAAAAGGGACCAGTATATTACTACTAGTGTAGGCCTATATCAGCATAACTAAGGGATGGTTCAGGGTTGCCTGAAGCCAGCCCCAACTATATGCTTTGTCAAAGAGGAAGGTTTTAAGTCTAGCCTTAAAAGTACAGAGAGTGTCTGCCTCCTGAACCCAGGCTGGGAGCTGGTTCCATAGGAGAGGAGCTAAACTAAAATAACTAAAGGCTCTGCCTCCCAGTCTGCTTTTGGAAACTCTGGGAACCACAAGTAGACCTGCACTCTGAATGAAGGAGCTTGATTATGAAGGGATTTGTATGTGAGAAGAAGGATTTTAAATTCTATTCTATATTTTACAGGGAGCCAATGAAGAGAAGCCAATATAGGAGAAATATGATCTCTCTTGCTAGTTCCTGTCAGGACTCTGGCTGCGGCATTCTGGATTAATTGAAGGCTTTTTATTGAGATATTGGGACATCCAGATAGTAATGAGTTACAGTAATCTAGCCTTGAGGTAACAAATGCATGGACTAGTTTTTCTGCATCATTTTGAGACAGGATGTTCCTAATTTTGGAAATGTTGCGCAGGTGAAAGAATGCAGTTCTAGAAATTTGTTTTATGTGTGAGTTAAAGGACATGTCCTGGTCAAAAATAACTCCAAGGTTTTTTACAGTAGTGCTGGAGGCCAGGGCTATGCCATCTAGAGTAGCTATAATTTTAGAAAAGTTATTTCTGAGATTTTTTGGCCCAAATATAATGACTTCTGTTTTCTCCGAGTTTAAAAGTAAAAAGTTACTGGTCATCCAGGCCTTTATGTCAGTTAGACACGCTTGAAGTCTGGTTAACTGGTTTGTGTTAACAGGTTTAATAGATAGATATAACTGAGTGTCATCTGCATTGCAGTGGTAATTAATAGAGTGCTTCCTAATGACATATCCTAATGGAAGCATGTACAGGGTGAACAGAATCGGTCCTAGCACAGAGCCTTGTGGAACTGCATAACTAACTTTTGTTCGTGTGGAAGATTCATCATGGACATGAACAAACTGGAATCTGACCGATAAATAGGATTGGAACCACTTTAACGCTGTTCCTCTGATACCAATCACATGCTCCAGTCTCTGTAATAAGATGTTGTGGTCAGTGGTGTCGAATGCTGCACTAAGGTCTAGGAGGACAAGTATCGAAACAAGTCCATTATCTGAGTCTAAGAGAAGATCGTTGGTAACTTTCAACAGTGCTGTTTCTGTACTATGATGTGCTCTAAATCCTGATTGAAAATCTTCAAATAGTTCATTCCTGTGTAAGTGGTCTGATAGCTGCTTAGCAACAGCTTTTTCTAGGATTTTAGAAATAAATGGCAGGTTGGATATTGGTCTATAATTAGCCAAGACTCCTGGATCAAGACTAGGCTTTTTGAGTAAAGGTTTGATTACTGCAGTCTTAAAGGCCTGTGGTACGTAGCCTGATACTAGAGATAAATTTACCAAGTCCAATAAAGATGAGTTCATTAATGGCAGGGTGCCTTTAAGCAGTCTAGTCGGGATGGGGTCTAAGAGACACGTTGATGATTTCGATGAAGCAACTACTGATGTAAATTCAGAGAGAACTATGGGAGAGAAGCAGTCTAAACATAACTGAGATCCTACAGATGATTCAAGAGCTACTGTAGTAGAAGATTCATTTATTGCAGGTATAGGAAGCATCTGCTGAATTTTATCTCTAATAGTTGTGATTTTATTTGTAAAGAAACTCATAAATTCATCACTGCTGAGAGCTAAGGGAACACTGGGATGACTTTTTGTCAGCCTGGCTACAGTGCTGAAAAGAAACCTGGGATTGTTCTTATTTTCCTCTATTAGTGATGAATAGTATGCAGTTCTGGCTTTACGGAGAGCTTTTTTATATGTTAGTAGACTGTTTTTCCAGGCTAGAAAAATTTCCTCTAAGTTTGTGGAACGCCACTTCCTTTCCAGCCTTCGTGATGCCTGCTTTAAGGTACGAACATGTAAATTATACCATGGGGCTAGTCTCCTCTGATTCACTAACTTCTTTTTCAGAGGGGCCACAGAATCAAGCGTTTCACGCAGTGAGGTTGCAGCGCTGTCAACAACATGATCAATTTGGTAGGGAGTAGGATTGAGGCAGCTGCCCTCCACTATGTTTATACTTGGCATAGATGCAAATAAAGATGGAATCATTTTCTTAAATTTATTAACAGCGTTGTCGGATAAACATCTGCTGTAGTGGAATTTTCTTCCAAACGCTGCATGATCCATCATTTTAAATTCAAAAGTTATTAAAGAATGATCTGACAAAACAGGATTTGGGGGAAAAACTATTAGATGTTCAATTTCGATGCCATAGGTCAGAACAAGATCAAGGGTGTGATTAAAACAGTGGGTGGGTTTATTAACGTTTTGAATGAAACCAATTGAATCTAATATAGAACTAAATGCAATGCTGAGGCTGTTATTTTCAACATCTACATGAATGTTAAAATCTCCCACTATAATAACTTTATCTGATCTAAGCACTAAATCAGACAGAAAGTCAGGGAATTCAGTCAAAAACTAAGGAACAGGTGGACGGTACACAGTGACAAGTAGAACTGGTTTTTGTGTTTTCCAGTTTGGATGTGAGAGACTAAGAGTGAGGCTCTCAAATGAGTTATACCTGTTCTGAGGATGAAAGTTTAATAATAAGTTTGAGTGGAAGATTGCAGCTACTCCTCCACCTTGACCTGTGCTTCGAGGAACATGATAATTTTTATGACTGAGGGGGGTTGATTCATTCAGACTGACATATTCATCCTGCTGTAGCCAGGTTTCAGTAAGATAAAGTAGGTCAATTTGGTGATCAGTTATCAAATCATTTACTAACAGAGATTTAGAAGAAAGGGACCTAATATTTACTAGTCCACATTTGACAGTTCTGTTTTTCTGTTCAATAAGAGGAGTGGTCTTAATTTTTATTAAGTTTTTATGAATAATTCCTCTTCTGTTAACTTCTGATTTAATTGATTTATATGTTCGAGGGGCAGACACAGTCTCTATATGGTTTGAGGGGGGCGGCGGCTCTAAGGAAACTGCAGAGAGGCATTTTAAACTGTGTCTCTGCATCCCGGTCCCCACCCTGGATTATCAGGCTTTAGGTCGGCTATGTTAGAATAAGGGCATTGTAAATTGCTAACTGTGTTATGAGAATTGTCATTTTGCAGACAGATTTATGTAAAGGGTGCAACCAGGCATGTCACAGTCAAGGATGTTCTCTGTTTTTCTGTGCAAATCACCAAGACATGTAAAGATATGGATGTGAACTCTGTATGAACTTTGAAGTTAACCTATGTTTCAACTCTCCCCTATTGTGTAAAGTGAGACGGTGCCTGGAAGTCATGTAACCACATCACATATAAATTAAAGTGTTCTGGGCGAGCTCGGGGCTGTGCAGCTGGGGACAGCACCGAGTGTGTGTCTCCTAAAAGTCACGAGCTCAACCTAGAACAAAGAAAAGAAAGTCTCTGTGTAGATGTTTGATTAGAACCAACAGGCTAATAAACTCGGCCAAATTTCTAGAGATGAGAGCTGCACCATTCAAAGTGGGATGGATGCCATCTCTCGCTACCAGACCGGGTTTTCCCCAGAAAGTGGCCCAATTGTCTATGAAGCCCACATCGTTTGCTGGACACCACCTAGACAGCCAGCGACGGAACGACGACATGCGGCTAAACATGTCATCGCTGGTCAGATTGGGGAGGAGTCCAGAGAAAACAAGTGAAAGTAAGAATACAGATTAACCATTAAATCAAGAACTTTGCTTTTCAGCTCTGCTCCTTCTTCACCATAACGGACTGATACATCAACCGCATTGCTGGATGTGATGCACAGATCCGTCTGTCAATCTCACGTTCCATCCTTCCCTCACTTATGAACAAGATCCCAAGATACTTAAACTCCTCCACCTGAGGCAGGGTCTCTCCCCTGACCTGGAGATGGCAAGCTACCTCTTTCCGGTTGAGAACCATGGCCTCGGACTTGGAGGTGCTGATTCTCATCCCATCCACTTCACACTCGGTTGCAAACCCTAACCCTAACCTTGCCCCAGTGCCTGTTGAAGGTCCTGGCTCGATGGAGCCAAAAGGACAGCATCATCTGAAAAAAAGCAGAGATGAAATCCTGCAGTCCCTGAAGTGGACTCCCTCCGCCTGGCTGCACCTAGAAATTCTTTCCATAAAAATAATGAACAGAACCTGTGACAAAGGGCAGCCATGCTGGAGTCTGACATGCTTACTAACTGCAGTTCAGCCTCTGACTCCTCAGTCTCTGCTTCCTCCATAGATCCTAACCTCCACTGTAAACATTGTTGGCAGAGCACTGTGTCGACAATGGTACATGGAACATGGCCCATTTGGACTCAGTGTTGCCAACCTCCTTCGGGATCTGGTTGAAGCTCTCTCACATATCAAAAACAGCAAACTTTAAACTTTAATCCCAACAATTTCTACACATATTTTACATGCAGCTATCTAGTAAATGCTAAAACAGCATAATAGCATCCGTGATGTCATTTTGGACATCCAAAAGATAAAATAATTAAGATATATTTTAAATATTCCAAATTAAAGATATCTTTAAGTGCAATTATTATTAGTCAAAACTCCATTAAAGATAGCTGTAATTTGAATTTTATCTAGTCAGAATGTGATTATAGCTATCTGGATGTTGTGAATTAATGTTAAAACAGCCTGCCATATAGACTCATCTGCCACAACATTACATCTACCTGCCCAGTATTGCGTAGGTCTCCCTCGTGCTACATAAAATATGTTTTTGTTGACACTACAGAATATTTTATTGTTTTATATTTTATTTTATTTTATTGGTTGTGTGTACTATCTTCTTTGATGAGAAGTTGAGAATTTTGAAGTTTTAGGGTTAGACTTTGGGATAGGGTTTTTATTATTCTGCTGATTTTTAATTCGCAGGTAAAATGTGGGGCAAAAGTGAAGCCGTATGGATAGATGGTTGGATGGAGCTCACAGCAGTGTGGCTCTAAGTAGTCAGGCTGTGAGGAAAGCAGCACTGTGACTTCCCTCTTTACAGACTCAGAAGACTCTGGCTCCATTCACAGCTTTAACACTTATCTCCCCTGAGCAGGTGTGGGTATGTGTATGTGTGTGTCTGGGTTTGGTGCATGTGTGTGTGAGCATGTGGCAGTGTTTGCGTGTGGGCAAATATGGATTTATCTGACTTGTTTTTCTCAACCTTCACATGTGTGTTTGTGTGGATGTGAATATATACTATATAGGGAAGCAGTGTGTTGTTTTTGTGCAGGTCTTTTCAAAAGTACTTCCCTCTTGCTTTTTTTTCTCCTTAAAAAAACTTAGCCTTTACAATTTTCCTCAGTAGACAATGCAATGTTCTGTGTCAGGTAAGTTAAGGTCCTACTGACAAAAATGTCTGAATGCTGCTTCATACCAAGGAATGTGGAGCCCAGGAGAGTCTCTGGAACAACTTACTCCAAAAGAATTTTCAACTCCTAGAGCTCACAAAAAACTTCACACTGCTGCTATCACTGGTGCTCCACCACTACTCAGTTTATTGGTTGAAATAAAACTGACTACAGTGGCTTTGTGATTTATTTTTGTTTACACAGTGTCTTGTCTTCATACACATGGGTCTGAAGGGACATATGTAATTACTAAAAGGGGCATATTATTTATAGCTTGTGTGGGAATGCAGACACACTCTGTGACTAGTATTGCAGTATAGTGTAATCCTATATGTTTAGACACGTGACAGGGCCACCGCTCTTCACTATGTCTTTACTATGAGAGAAGGTAAAGGGAATAACAACTCTATATATGGTAATAGTCCGAATTCCTTTTGTGGAAAGTACTGCCATGTAGGGTGGTGACCAAGTTACAAGGTATATACATTCTATAGATTTCGCCTAGAGCTCAGATCTCTCCGTGTGTCGCATGAGGGTTGATCTCCAGAGCGCTCTGTATAGTTTGAATAAAACCTATAATCAGCTGAACCACCCCAGCCGCCTCTGTGTACTTCCTCATCAACGGACCTGTGTAAAACATGTGAGTATTCAACAACAGCCTGCAGATTTAGCATGTCCTGTTGGTCACCTACAGCCAAAAATACATTGAAACCATGCTAAACATGTATTTCCATGGATGACCAGAAACCAGAAAAGCGGAGAATTGCTGGCCACCCCACTGCCTAAATGAATAAATAAATAAATCATAAGTAAATGGTACATGAAGAGAATATATATACAACCCTGTGCTGCAGCCCACCAATTTTAACTGACTGGTAACAGCAAATCCAACCTCCGATAATGTCCCAAAAGGCGTTTAGTACTTCAACAGAAGAAGAAGCAGAAGTAGTCAGCAGCAGAAGCATTGCGTCCGACATCCATAAGGAATATTAATTAGAATGCACACTTTTTTTTGTAATCTGTAATAAATTAACTTAGTCGCCTCACACATTTTCACTCTAATTTCCTCTCCAGGTTGTCCATTTTCAGAATCTTCTCTATGTCTGAGAAGGACGCTGCAGCAGGCTAACACTGGCAGCTAGCAGCCTGCTATTCAGTCGAATCCAGTCCAGAAAGCTAACCAGTAAGTGAATTAATGCTGTAATATTAATTTCAGGTAGTGTCGGCCTTAATATTATCATATCTTTTTAGTATGATTTTTAAACAGTTGTGAGAGTCTTTTTAATAGAAAAGAGTCAAGGAGCATGCATCGACAGCCACAAGCTGAACTCAATCTGAGGTACCACTTAGAGGCCCAGTTTGGTGTGCCACCCCAAGATTTTCTCTGGCCACCCCTGTGAAAATATTATGGGGGCGCCACTGGCTGACAAAGTAAAAAGGTTTATGTTCACGTTAAACTACAACTCCTAGTGTAATACAAGTGAAAATGCCACACTAAAGAAAGAGCTATAATGCAGACTTGAGAGTGCAAAGTTTGGAGTGAGTGCTGGACAACCTGAGCGATGCGGGCGACACGCTGCTTCATCCACCCACCTCGACGCTGGCGCAGTTTAATGTTACTTGACAGGGATGAATGAATATTGTAATGCACCTCTGCTTATACTGCGGTGCGACTTATAGCCCGGAAAATACGATATGGCCATACATACAGCTTCCCTCTTTACAAGGTGCTTAAAGTTTTGTTTTTTTGTACAGAATTATGGTGGCCGACAAGGGCAAATGCGCTACAATGGCCAAAACACCTGCAAGAGAGAAACACTGCAACAACGAAAACACCTGCAAAAGAGAAACGCTGCAACAACGAAAACACCTGCAAAAGACAAACGCTGCAACAACGAAAACACCTGCAAGAGAGAAATACTGCAACAACGAAAACACCTCCAAAAGAGAAAACACAATGGAAGTGCGCCAGGCCGATAGGGGGACCCCGAACTGAGGGATGCTATGAACAAAGTTTGGATAACTTTTACAGAGGTAACATAAAAAAACGGACGTTTTCCATTTATTTCTTTTTAAACACTTGACCGTCAACTTTTACAACATTATAAAAGTACAGTATTGTAAAAGATGACGGCCAAGTGTTTAAAAAATAATAAATGGAAAATGTACCTTCAGATGTTCCACCCCATTTAGTAATCCGGCAGGGACAAGGGTCAGTGGCCAGATGAAGAGACCAACTCAGCAAAGAAACATAGGGAACATTGTCGCAAGTAAACTTGATCCTGGCGGTCAGATAAGTAACGTGGCTGTGCTGGTTGTCTCAAACTGATCTCAGTTGGTCTCCATAGTTACCTAGCTTAGCTTCCTCCTAAACTGCTGTTTATACCTCAAGACCCAGAACATAAATCATAAATTAATTTCAAAATCTCTTTTCCACCACTGCTAGCTATCTACTGTTTGTACAGCATTTTCAAGATGTTTTAATTTGTTAATCCATCGAGTTTCTTTTCCCTCTGTTTCCTCTACCATGTAAACTGTTGAACACATTTTTAAATTAGTCACGGCCTAATGGATAGGGAGTCGGACTTGTAACCTGAAAATCACGGGTTTGAGTCTCAGGTCCAGCAGGAATTGTTGGCAGGGACAAGGTCAGAGTGAATAGCCAGCGCCCTGTCCACCCCCGATATCATGACTGAGGTGAGAGTGCCTTGAGCAAGGCACTGGACCCCCACCTGCACCCCCGGGTGCCACAGCGTTGGTCTCCCACTGCTCTGGGTGTGTGTGCACAGTGTGTTTGTGTGTTCACTGCTGTGTGTGTGTGCACTTGGGTGGTAATGGAATTTCCCTAATTAAGGGTTTAAGTTTAAATTACATTACATTATTCTGTATTGTTTATTAACTGACTGGTCGATTGGCTGTCAAAGCATCTGTTGCCCCAAAATTATGAAGATGGGTTATGATATTAACAATTCATAAACCAGACATTCTAACCTATTTTTCCCACTCAGCGACAGTGAAGTTAGAGACTCCAGCAACCATAGTCAAATGCATTTATGGGATGTCATAAAGCAGGTGATGAGCAAATTTGAAGCGGCTGGCTAAGGCTAATTGTAAATATGGTAAGATCATTATTCATATCGCGGCCACAACTTTGCCAAGACAATTTTGGACTCTGTAATCTAATGCGATAACATTTTTAGCCACATGTCGTCACTCCGTCATCTGGCTGTCTGGGTGGTGTCCAGCAAACAATGTCATCTTAATAGACATTGGGGAAACTTTCTGGGGAAAATCCTGGTCTAATATTAAAGGACAGCATCCATCCCACTTTGGATGGCGTAGCTCTCATCGCTAAAAATTTGGCCATGTCTATTAGCAAACCTGAAGTAGTTGAGTAGCTGCAATCTTCCATGCAAACTTATTATAAACTCTCACCCTAGGAACAGTCACAACTCATTTGAGAGCCTCTCTCTTAGCCTCTCACACCGAAACTGGAAAACACAAAAAACACTTCTATTTGTTATGTGTACTGTCGACTTGTCGACTTGTCCCATCCTCAGTTTTTAACTGGATTTTCAGACTTCCGATGTAGTGCTTAGTTCAGATAAAGTCATTATAGTGGGTGATTTTAAAGCAATACTATGTAGTTTTTCGACCTTAAAATAATGTCTCTAAAATTATTTCAATGGTCGAACAACTCTTAACCGGACGAATACTACCGCTGCTGCAACCTGAGCGGGCTTGGATTGGCTGCAACAGTACTATGCGTATATATATCTATGAAACCTGATGATACAAACCTTAGTTAGACTTCAAGCATTTCTAAAGGATATAAAGGCCTGAATAACCAGTAACTTTCTACTTTTAAATTCAGTAAACACATATTGTTTTGGAGCCTAAAAACTCACAAATAGCTTATCTAAGAATTGAGTTATTTTAGATGGTATAGCATACTATCTTGTTACGGCCATGGGCCGTTTGATTTTTCGCCCCCCCCCCCGTGTGTGTTATTGTAACATTATATTTGACTGAGAACACCAGTGAAAGGATGCCTGGGATATCCTCACCCATACCTTCTAACCTCCGTCCGCTGGGTGGAGCTGTGGACAGGTGACCAACAATAGAGGAAGATGCCGGAAAGCAGCTGCAAAACACCTCCATGGACCGCGCCTCCTCGCCTGATTGGTTCCCCTTCACCAGCCTCCCTCCAATCAGCTGACTACACCTCAACAGTCCCTGTATTTAAGGCCCAGGATTTCCGTCACTCGGGGTGAGCTGTGCCTTGCCCATGGTCAGTTCACCTCGGTGTTGTGACTTTTTGCCTCAAAAACCTGGTTGTCAATATAGTGTTTTGTATACCGCTTGTCGGTTCGATTACTTTTGTTCTTGTTAAAACTAGAGTTGCTTAGTTGTTAGTATTTGTATTGATTTTCTAAAATAGTTAAAAAGATCTGGAAATATTAGTTCATTTTAGAATGCCTTTGAGCCTGAGTGTTTTTGTTAAACGTTTTTTTTTAAGTACCTGGCTGTGCCCATACCAGAATCTGTTTTTCGTTGTTGTGCTTAAGTTCCTTGGCCTTGCTTTAGTTTGTAAATAAATATCGGCCGACCTTTTACCACCTGGTCATTGTGTTCTTCCCTAAAAATATCCCCTAGACAAAAAGGGTTGTAACAATCTGAAGAGAGCACTTTGCTCTCAGAGCAAGGTATGGGCAGACATATTGTCCTACCTTTTCTCTACCCTCTGTACCTTGTTGAGTACGGGCTGAACACAGCGGTGTCCCCTCCACATGACTAGGCAGGGTTGCTTAGCCTTGTTTTAGCCCCTGACTCACCAGTCAGAAAGGCTGGCTCTCCAGTCGGAACCCCCGCGTCCCAATCGCCAGTGTTCCAGTCTCCAGCGTCCCCGTTCCTGGTGTCTCAGTCGCCAGTGTTCCAGTCTCCAGCGTCCCCATTCCCGGTGTCTCAGTCACCAGTGTTCCAGTCTCCAGCATCCTCGTTCCTGGAGTCTGAGTCGCCAGTGTCCAAGTTCCCGGTGCCTCAGTCGCCAGTGTTCCAGTCTCCAGAGTTTCTGTTCCCGGCGTCCGAGTCGCCAGTGTCCCAGTTCCCGGTTCCCAGTCGCCATTCCGGCGAAGGCGCCCACACCGAGGTCTAGCCTCCAGTGCCTGCCCCGTGGCGTCGGAGTGAGGTCCTCTGAGCCGATGTCCTCGGATCAACCCCAGGACTCTGTCCCGTCAGAGCCATGAGTACCCCAGGACTTGGACTCAGCTCCCTCCCACCCACCCTGGACATTGTGTTGGGCCCTTTTGGCCATCTGGGGGGGGGGCACTAGGCACTATTATGAAAATAGGTTTTCTGTTTCCTGTCGGACTTTTATTGTGATGTTCTGTTTTCCTGTGTTCCCTAGTTTAGTTATGGGTAGCTTTCTTGTTAGTTGATAGTTTTCACCTGTGTTAATTTGTCTTCAGTTCTGTCTATATATACCTCCTGTGTTTCTTTGTTCTTTGTTGGAGTATTGCATTGTTTGCAGCAGTAAGAAGAGGTTTTGTTTTATGTCCGTAACACCGAGTGGCATTTTGTCTGCCTGCCTGTCCGCCTAGTGGCGCCTAGATTCTATGTGTTTCTGTACCTGAGCCCTGGATGATCCAGGGGAAATAAAACCAGTTTGTCCTGCATTTGGGTCCTACCTCTCCTCCTTCATCATCGTCACACCACCACTTCGTAAGACTTAAGCACAAAACTGTCACTCCAACCGGTCAAGGCAGATGGCCGCCCAAACTGAGCCCGGTTCTGCTGGAGGTTTTTTCTTCCGTAAAAGGGAAGGGTTTTTTCCTCTCCACTGTCGCCAAGTGCTTGCTCATAAGGGATTGGTTGGGTTTTTAGTTTTAGTTTTTGTAAAGTGCCTTGAGATGATTTGTATTGTGATCTGGCTCTATACAAATAAAATTGAATTGAATTGAATTGAAATTGAAAACTGTGCATGCAATTAATAAATGAGGCCTATGTAGTAGCATGAAGTTTATGAGGGACCCACTGTTTAGTTTTTATTATTTATGTATGTATTTAGGTTAGGTGCAGATTTGGATGAGAGTTAGGGGTAAGTAGTGGTTATGGCTAAGGTTAGGTTAAGTTTCCAGTAAATAAATGTAAGTAATGTAAAAGCCCCCCAAGCAATAAAATTTTGTTTGTCTGAATGCTGTATGTGTATAGAGTTGTCCACAGGGTTTTTCTTTTAAGAAACTGCTTTTCACTGAAGAATATCAAAATTCATGTCTCTCTTATTCTTCTCTCCCAAGCCCACTACATCACCATGGCAACGGGACCATTCAGCTTCACTCAATATGCCAGATAGGGCAACTTGAAAGACTAAGAAAATCCCTCATTTCTCCTCCCTCCCTCCTTCAAACCCCCCCCTTGTGATTTCTTTTCTTTATGTCTCCCCTTTTTTGTCACTTCTTCACTGCTGTAAACATGTCACCATTCTGCTTGTCTCATCCTTCCTTAAAGCCTCTGCCTCCTTGTATCTCATTCCCTCTTATCCTCATTCTTCTTTGTCCTTGTCTGCTTTACTTACCTCATTGTGCTTTCCTCTTCCTTCCCCATCCCTTTTATTGCATTAAACATCTCTTTCTCCTACCTTCTGCCCTTCCTGTGTACTTTTTCTACCCTGCTTTCATTAGATTAAAAAGACACACCCAGACATGGTACAAAAACATCTCTCTCCATGGCAGAGACCCATAGTGAGATAAGAGGACTGGCATGCTGCTGATACTCACCATCTGTCTCCAAGTCATAGGGACCTACAGAAAGGGAGAGAGAAAAAGCAATGCAGGGCAGGCTTATAGAAAGCTGCCAAGATGGTTTTTGCCTCTCAATTTGCATCCACGGTTCATGGCAAAACTGCTGCTCTACTTTCAGCATAAAGTTTAAATTTGGCACTGAACAGTTCCTATTCTCACATAGATATGGGAACTTATATAAACAAATGTACATAGTGGTGAGTATATTGGTGGTTGTTGCATGCTTCCCAGCAATAGGATAGGTGAATGCTGGAGTGATCATTTTGATGCTTAGTCCTACCACAGGAAAGATGTTATCAAACATGCTTTGCATTTCAAAAATTAGAGTTTTTATTTATTTATTTTTGGCTGCTCCTGTTTGGGGTCGTCACAGCAGGATTCAATTCAATTAAATTTTATTTGTATAGCGCCAAATCATGATACAATCATCTCAAGGCACTTTAGAAAAAAACAAAAAACCCGACAAATCCCTTATGATCAAGCATTTGGTGACAGTGGAGAGGAAAAACTCCCTTTAACGGAAGAAAAAACCTCCAGCAGAAGCAGGTTCAGTTTGGGCGGCTACTGCCTCAACCTGTTGGGGTGAGTGGATAGAGGAGAGAGAAAAGAATAGCAACAATAAACAACAAATAGACACAGCAGGTTGGTGGGGCCAGTAACTGCGCTTCAGCAATATACAGCTCCAGGACCAGGGACACGTGCAGAAGGTACAGAGAGAGTGCACAAACTATGGGAGAGGCTCTAGGCATCATGGCTATGGGTTTAATACCAGGCATACTTCAAATGGCTGTTTATTACTTCCTGTTTCTAGAACTAATGTTGAGGCATGAGCTGTAATATACAGGTGTATGAGAATGTTGAATAATTTACCTTAAGAAATCTTAACAATATGTGCGTTTTCATGTACAAGGAATTGACTAAGGTACAGTGGCTCTCAGTGTGCTTTGTCATAACAGTATTTACACATAAGGAAACATACTAAAAAAGAAAATTAAAGAAAATTATAAATAAATATTTTTTTCAGAGTTTATGTGGCTAAAGTCAGTAAAACTGAGATTGTATGAAACAGTTCACTCAGTTCCATGACAATACTATTTTTTTTCCCAAATACATGATTTCTGATTTAAAAAAAGAGGTCTTTTGACTCTGGGCTGCTATATAATGAAATTCACAATTCAGCACATCCTGAGTCGCACAGTATTACAGGACTTTCCTCTTAGGAGAAGAACATTGAAACTACCCTCTACTTTAAAGGTCAAAGAGAAAAAGTGTGAGGGAACTGTCATGAGCAACACACCACATGATAACTCTACCTGCTGCTTCATTATAATTGAATGTGCCTCAATTGCACAGAACAAGTCTGATGACAAAAACACCAAAAGTAAATATTGGAACTTGGTGTATGTCATTAGTTTCATGAAAACAGTGTTGTTAGGTTGAGTGATTGGCTCATATTATCAAAAATGAAAGAAACTCTAGAGTGTAAATAGGTGAACTAGCAGTCAGTTACCATGGTAACTTTGTGAAACTAACCTGCTCACTGGCAGGTTTTCTTCAAGAATTGCGTCTGTCCTCCTCAGCAGAAGCTGTCAGACTGGCCATTTCATTTCCTCGTTCATACAGTTTACACTGAAGCACTGATCAGAGTGTATTCATTTTCTGAAGCAGATAAAAATGCTGTTTAGACATAGCCAATAATTTATTTTTACCTTCACCTTTATCTGTAATTTACAGTACATGATTGTTTTTATGATCTGTAAGTTAGAGCAAAGACAGCAGTTTCTCCTGGTATGTATCGCATGGATTTATCCTCAGTTCAGAATAAAATCTATTGGCTCCACCTCTTTCAATTACACTGGCTCTGTGATAGACCTATTAGAACAACTGTCATTTTGTTAATCACATCAACTCCTTTCAGAGCGGAAGATATGACAGAGCATTAGGGCAACAAGGGAAGATTTAATTTTGCTTGTCAAGAATAAAGTTGAAATGTTGAGATTAAAAACAAAATTTAATGTCAAGGAGCATTGTAATATTTTGTTCATATGTATGTATATATATATATATATATATATATATATATATATGTATGTATGTATTTACATTTTGAGCTGCTGTCAGATGCTTTTGGCCTATTAGAGTTCACCTAAATGAACATAAAATGTGGTCACATCTAACACTTTTTCATCTGCAGTCTACTGTTTGAAAGAAACAAACAGTAAATAAATGTAATG
The DNA here is from genome assembly GCF_900324485.2 of Mastacembelus armatus. Lineage (NCBI taxonomy): Eukaryota > Metazoa > Chordata > Actinopteri > Synbranchiformes > Mastacembelidae > Mastacembelus > Mastacembelus armatus. The sequence goes on from NC_046636.1 coordinate 14,161,023, forward strand.
TTGCCCATGAAAGGGCTATGCATAATGTGTTTTTAAAATTTTTAAACAGTTTTTAAACTTAAGCACTGACTCAAGCAGCAATTTTTGCAAATTCCCTCTCTTTTACCACTGCAGCTGTGTGTGAGCTTCTATACAGTGTTCTCTGCTTCTCGCCTACAATTCCAGGAATATATAGCTGAGGGGTGGACTCAGTTTCAAAAGGTTTTCACAGCTGTTATCTAACTTCAGGCATTTAATGGCACTACACAAATGTTGGCATTTACAGGCATTTAAACCACTAAAACACTAAAACCCCCATACCATGCATTCTTAGCCCAACACATTTAAGTGACCCTTTGACCACCTGTTATAATGAAACCAAACCTTCAAGGCCTTCATGCTGTGTAAAACAACCACAACCTCCCCCCTCACAACGTACCTCGCTGTGAGAGGCCACTGGACATGGCTTAGATACAGTGGTGTGAAAAAGTGTTGGCCTCCTTCCTGATTTCTTATTTTTTTGCATGTTTGTCACACTTCAATGTTTCAGATTTGTTTCAGAACACATTTAAATATTAGTCAGATAACACAAGTAAACACATCATGCAGTTTTTAAATGAAGGTTTTTATTATTAAGGGAAAACAAAATCCAAAACTACATGGGCCCACTCATCTTTGCAGAATTTTGTAATTCAGCCACATTGGAGGGTATGTATTTACCAAATATTTTACTGTTGGTATGATGCTCTTTTACCTGAAATGTGGTGTTACTTTTACACCTTCCAAAAAGTTAGTCCACAGAGTATTTTCCCAAAAGTCTTGGGGATCATCAAGATGTTTCTGACAAAACTGAGATGAGCCTTTATGTTCTTTTTGCTCAGCAGTGGTTTTTGTGTTGGAACTGAACCATGCAGACCATTTTTGCCCAGTCTCTTTCTTATGGTGGAGTCATGAACAGTGACCTTAACTAAGGCAAGTGAGGCCTGCAGTTCTTTGGATGTTGTTGTGGGGTCTTTTGTGATTTCTTGGGTGAATCATCGTTGCGCTCTTGGGGTAATTTTGGTCGGCCGGCCACTACCTGGGAAGGTTCTCCTCTGTTCCATGTTTTCGCCATTTGTAGATAATGACTCTCACTGTGGTCCGCTGCAGTCCCAAAGCTTTAAAAATGGCTTTATAACCTTTTTCAGACTGATAGATCTCAGTTACGTTCCTTCTCATTTGTTTTAGAATTTCTTTGGATCTCGGCAGGATGTTTAGCTTTTGAAGATCTTTTGGTCTACTTCCCTTTGTCAGGCAGGTCCTATTTAAGTGATTAAGTGTGGTCCCTTAATAATAAAAACCTTAATTTAAAAACTGCATGATGTGTTTACTTGTGTTATCTTTGACTAATATTTAAATTTGTTTGATGATCTGAAACAAAGTGTGACAAACATGCAAAAAAAAAAAGAAATCAGGAAGGGGGGCCAGCACTTTTTCACACCATTGTAGCTGTAGCTCCTGTGTGGATTAACATTCCACTCTTTCTAAATTTCAGTCTTTAATTTTCTTCAAAGGCCCAGTTTGAACAAGCTCCCTTAGTTCAAGCCAAGACTCTGCTTGGTAATCTTTTAATTTTTATACCTGCAAGTCTTTTTTTCTTAGCTTTAATTCTTACATTTCTTTTACCTCCTAAGTCAGTCAGGTAGGTTTTACCAATCAAGCCAGAGCTATTTTCCAGAACTACAACAACAGGGTGGCTTGTCCCAGCTACCAGCAGAGCCAGCTATCCAGGTGCCTGCAAACCTCAGCTCCTCAGAGAAACATGGACCCTATCTGGGGTGACCACAGCAGACAACGAGAAACTCACCTTGACGTTGGCCTCACACACTTTTCAGATCTGCCATGAAATCAATGGGTCACTGTCAACACAGTTATTTTGTTACTGGCAACAGTAGGCACAATTTATTCTATTTCCTCTCTCAACCACTGGAATTGTCGGGTCACATTGGCCCTTGCTGTGAAATAATCCTCTGATCCGTAACCTACCTCACTGATGCTTTAAAAGTTCACTTCATCGTAGTCAAACCCAATCTCACTACGATCCTACTATTTAAATATCAATCCTAAATCTCTGTGATCATCATCCACTTCACCTGTTGTGACATTACATTAGCAAAAAATGTTTAACTCATTTTTGCAGCAGGCTAATAAATTACACAAATTTATTGTTGCTCTTTTTGCTTCTTTTGTTGTGAAAATCTGTCTTTGTTTGTAGGATTCACCCTTCAAATCTAAGATCAATAACTGATTAATTATTGAATCTTTGAGGATACTATTTATCTATATTTAGGCCTATAGCAGCCTAACCAAGGGATGGTTCAGGGTTACCTGAAGCCAGCCCTAACTATACACTTTGTTGGCACAGTTGGGCAGTGGTGAACACTTTCACCTCAAGCAAGAAGGTTTGTCTTGTTGCCAGTTTGTCTGATACACCTTACACAGCTTTTCCAGTGTTTTCACCTCGATAGCTGTCCTACGTTTTGACTTAGCACCTGCCTGTACCATTTGGATACCTCTGCCAGCATCTGCTCTACGCTTAGTAGAACAGTTGTAATAAAGAAGTTTGTTTTTACTTCGGCTCCTCTCTGTGCTTTTGGGTTCAGCTACACCAGACCTGACACTCCCAAAGTAATTAATCTGTCATGAACTAAATTCTGAGATTAAAAATCTGCTACATAATTTATGATCGATAAATGTATGCTCGCACTAAACAAAGGCATTGTGCTTTACTGCCTTATTGTTGCAACTAACAAAGCATCAAAGAGCAGTGCCTGTAGCTCTTTATTTCAGGCTGCATAAACCTTACTTGCACCAACTTCATGGACGTACTGTTGGACACAGAGAACCTGTGCCTGTTTGCCTACTTGTCCTTTGCTGACAACAACAACAACAAAGCCTTCATAAAAATCAAAGTCTTATGAATGTAAAATTCCTGTATGGGTTTGCATTGAATTTCATTTTATTTTACGGGTAGTCATGTTGTTCTGATCACTGGTCTATCTGAAACACTAAACATATAGTATATGCAGACTGTACACTGTATTGACTTTTAGCAGCATGAAAATGCCACTGTACAGTATCTCACAGAAGTGAGTACACCCCTCACATTTTTGTAAATAATTTATTATATCTTTTCATGTGACAACACTAAAGAAATGACACTTTGCTACAACGTAAAGTAGTGAGTGTACAGCTTGTATAACAGTGTAAATTTGCTGTCCCCTCAAAATAACTCAACACACAGCCATTAATGTCTAAAATGCTGGCAACAAAAGTGAGTACACCCCTAAGTGAAAATGTCCAAATTGGGCCCAATTAGCCATTTTCCCTCCCCGGTGTCATGTGACTCGTTAGTGTTACAAGGTCTCAGGTGTGAATGGGGAGCAGGTGTGTTAAATTTGGTGTTATTGCTCTCAGTCTCTGTAATGGAAAAATGAGTTTTAATGATTGATTATTCTTGGCCATCTGGGGTAGCAATTACAGCTAATTGCGTACATGATCCCCTCCCTTTGGAGACTGGGCCACAGGGCAGTATTCCAGCATGATAACGACCCCAAACACACCTCCAAGATGACCACTGCCTTGCTAAAGAAGCTGAGGGTAAAGGTGATGGATTGGCCAAGCATGTCGCCAGACCTAAACCCTATTGAGCATCTGTGGGGTATCCTCAAACGGAAGATGGAGGGGTGCAAGGTCTCTAACATCCACCAGCTCTGTGATGTCATCATGGAGGAGTGGAAGAGGATTCCAGTGGCAACCTGTGAAGCTCTGGTGAACTCCATGCCCAAGAAGGTTATGGCAGTGCTGTAAAATACTGGTGGACACACAAAATATTGCCACTTTGGGCCCAATTTGGACATTTTCACTTAGGGGTGTACTCACTTTTGTTGCCAGTGGTTTAGACATTAGGCTAATGGCTGTGTGTTGAGTTATTTTGAGTTATTGAGTTATTCGGTAGCTGGGTAGGTTGATTTCTTTGTATTTTCATTTATCAAATGTACTTTATGAAACAAGGGATATATTTTTGTTTGCTTGCCAATTTAAAGTACATTTTGGATTTATCTGTGTTTACTAAATGCTATTATTTTTATATTTCGTATTTTGTTTTGTCTCAACTAGATGTGCCACTGCTGTATTTGTTTAGTACCAGTAAAAAATTGTGACATTAATGAGTCACAGGCGCAGTTATATTTTCAAGTGTATCAAGCCTGGTAGAGGTGTAAGCTGCACACAAACTTTTGTTATTGATTTTTGTTTATTTATTTTATTTCTCAGATTTTTTGGGAACACCTTTTCTGTTAATGATTGGGACTTTGGAAATAAAGACCCCACAAAAATTTATTGTTTGAAGTCTGGAGTGTTACTGAACCAAGGAGATCTCCAGAGAGTGTTGATGTCTTGATACGGCTGGGGTCAACCGCCAAAGGACAGAGCTTGAGGCCAGAGTGGAAGTACTTGAAGTTCTCGTGTGGACCAGAAGTTTATCCTTTGCTTAATGAGTGAAGATTTATAGGAGAATAAATACAGACTGAATTGTGTTGGACTGAAACAGAAAGACTGTGGGAAAAAAAAGAAGGAAAAAAAAACGGACAAAATGTCAACACCCAATGATGATACAGTAGAAGAGCATGAGCAGGGAATGGAAAATAATCAGGACAGTAGTTCTGAGGATGAAGTAGAGAGAGATCAGGTACAACGGCAGATAAGTGAATTAGCTAAAACACAGCAAGAAGTCATGGCTGCCATCTCCTCATTGACAACTGTACCTACTAGATCATATGTATATATGCCAAGAGAACGTCACATTGCACTATTTAGTGGGGATATTGATAAGGACGGAAGGTCAGTAGATGAATTCATAGAGGAAGTAGAATGAGCTCTGGCTGCCAGAAACCAGTCCAAACATTGACCAGACATTCAGGGTTTTTTATCCACCTGGTTACATTTGTATAACGCCAAATCACAGTACAATCATCTCAAGGCACTTTACAAAAAACAAAAAACCCAACAAATCCCTTATGAGCAAGCACAAAGGCGACAGTGGAGAGGAAAAACTCCCTTTAACCGAAGAAAAAACCTCCAGCAGAACCGGGCTCAGTTTGGGCGACCATCTGCCTCGACCAGTTGGGCTGAGTGGATAGAGGAGCGAGAGCAACAATAAACAACAACACCACATCCCCCAGCGGACCGCCACCCTCAGCGAGCGACCCTCGGCCAGCGAGAGGTCAAACCGCTCCTCCCGCGTGAAGCGGCTCACTGGGAGCCCTTCAAACGAGAGCAGGATTCAGAGCCGGAAAGCTGAGGTGGGGGATTTTTTTCAGGTCAATGTTTGTCTAACAGACAGACACCGAAACACTTTACATCTCCATGGTAACCAAAGCAGCAGTTGTAATCACAGACAGACACACATATCTAGATGTACTGAGACACAAAAACGCACAGACACACATATTAAGACATAAACAAATACATTCAGCCACACACACCATTGCACACACCTGTAGAGGCATACAGAGCAGCAAACCTACACATTTATCATTGTACATTTTCATTTGACAGGACTACCAAAGCTGAGGTGGGGAATTTTGTAAATCACTCCAGAGGCTACAGTTGGGACCGAAAAGACACATTTTTGACAACATCACAGTGAAAAGACTCTTGTCTCTCATAAAAGCAAAGGATTTATTCAATACCAAGGCCAAAGCGTGGTTCCAGTCACCTCACTGAGAGCCGTTTAAGTGAGAGAAGAATTTGCACCCGGAAAGGTGAGGTGTGGGATTTTGTTAACTGCTGCAGAGGGGACATTTCTGCGGCCACAGTGATACAGGCACATACAGCCACACATACAGACACACAGAAATGCAGGATGGCAGCAGCATCAGACATTTATTCAGCTATTGCACCTTTAAGTTTAAAACTCACATTGGAAAACAATGGTGGATCTCAGTCATCGCCACGGAAACATTGTGGAAAATAGACCATGGGTCCAATTGAGACCAGACGTAATTCATGGTTTACCATTAATTATTTGTAAACAATTCAAACTTGTGGCAATACAATTATTACTTTTGGCAGATAAATTCTGACTTCTCATCACACACTTTGCCCTCACAGGGAAACAAACTGTTCTTATATCAGGTCCATATTCATCCTCTATAAAAGTAAAGTGCACTTTGTGTGGGTTTAATTCTCTTCCTGCTTCTGAAGAGTGATGACGCTCTTCTGCTTGCTCCTGCTTCTGCCAGTTTTACTTTGCTTTTAATCCTTTTCATTTCATTTATTCTTACCCAGTGATTTTATAATACACTTTTTAACATTATTTTACCCCTTTTTTAACTGCACTTGGAATTTTAGTGAGGATTTTATTTTTCTTTTTGATCAACCTTCCATGACCATGCCTCCCTTCTCTGAGGACGATTACAGCAAATCCTTACAGAAAATTACTATGCTGGAAACTCAAGTGCAAAGGTTAGAGATGAACACGTAGATAAATGATAAATGACGACTGTTTGGGAAGGAGGACACTACTCTACTACTCTATCATAATAGTAGACAACAGCATGCTAGCATACACCTAACTAGCATTAACAAGACCGAGCGACAGGAGGGTTGTGTCCAGGTAAATACAACTACTGGTATCAGTCCTCTCTGGAACGCTCTCGGAGCAAAGCAACAGGCAGAACTCAGCGCCTAGAGATCTGTGATGCAACAGGCTGGCCAGCGTTATCATCCTCCTCAACTCCTGTGCAAAGGAAAGCACAGCCTTGGATAACAGCTAAAGTGAAAAAGAGCAACAAAACTCCTAAGGAACCAACTGTACAGCTACAAAACAGATTCGCTCCACTACTGCAGGACCCTGGATCTTCATCTGATGACTAGGACAATTCCCCACATCCACAGAGAGGCGTAAGGCCTGAAAGCACATCAGAAGACAGAAAGCTAAGAGGAAAGCTAACAGGGCCTCAGACTCTGATTGTGGGCGACTCTGCCATATGACGTGAGATAGATGTGCAGTAACAACACAAAAGTGCTGTATTTCCCAAAAGATATGGTCTCTGACATAACTGACAAAATCCTGAGTGTTGTTGCAGAAAATCCAACTCTGAAAAACCTCGTACTACACACAGGGGCAAGTGATATTGTGAAGTCCAAAATCCTCAAAAAGGACTTTAATAATCTGCTAAACACAGTAAGGTCACTAAATGCAGAAGTTTTTATCAGTGGACCTCTAACACCAGTCAGAGGAGGAACTGAGAAATTCAGCAGGTTAGTAGCACTGAACACATGGCTTTCAACTGCATGTGATGTCCATTCATTACATTTTATTGACAGTTTTAACCATTTCTGGGATCGCAGGCATCTTTTTAAGGGAGATGGATTGTCCCTAAATAAATCAGGAGTAAAAGCTTTCACCTCCAACCTATTTTTCTTCCTGCGCCATAATCTTCCCTCTGCCAAGGACAAGATACTAGGGGAATCTAAACAAAACTGTTATGTGTTGGGGTGCTGGAAGGAGGAAAGCGAGACAGGACCCAAACGCAGGACTATGAAGCTTTAATAAGTCTCCTGGGAATTCCAGGGCTCAGGAGAATATACACAAATACAACCCGGAGTCACGATAACATATCGTTGCCGGCATGGCGGCATACTCTGCCACATAAGGCATATACCAAAACACAAAGTAATCTGTAAACATTCACACACATCAACACGAGTTAACATAGGTTAATGCTTCTGCACTGAACAAAGGAATACCGGCAGTACATATAGCCAGCAGAGAAACAGTAATTGGACACAGGTGCGAACAATCAGTGACCAATGTAAAGCTGCCGGGGACCGATGCAGGGGGAAAACAGGAAGTCCGTTCAGCATAAAGGTCCCCGGCAGGAAGTCCCAAAAGGGGACTTATAACAAAAATGAAGAAACACCAAAACATCCAGAGCCAACACTCTCCCCAAAAGAACACTGCCTGTGAGGATTCACTTCCCACAACCCCGCAAACCCCACCTAGTTCACCATCTTCTCTGGGCATCTTATCACCAAGAACCTCACCAACCAGATGAAGTACGTCCCTATTGGGCCAAACTGACCTCCTCCCCCAGTGTCATTTTCACACCCAGAAGCCCCTCAAAGCGGCATGCTCCACCAATTCCTCAGCAAGCTCTGCTGCAATCATCACAACTGCAGCATCCACCACCCCCTCCTCCACGCCATCACCGAAATCATTCTTTGTCTCCACAGCCTGATAGCAGCACAGTAAGCTCTAACTGATATGCGCTGGGTCCAGGCTGCAATACTGTTAGTCATGGCTCTCTCCAGGAAAAGCCAAGGCCCAGTATGCAAATAGCTGTTTCAATCCCAGTTTTGGGTAAATCTACAGAGAAATAAGATTTACCCAATGCATTCTGCAAATTTATGTATCCCTTGCCAACCACAGTATGTCCCAAAACATGGGGAATATAATGTTTTTAACACACTAAATTTAGCTCTTTTAAATGTCAGGTCTTTGGTAGGCAAATCATTTTTAATCAATGATTTTATTATTAAGCACAAGCTTGATTTTATGTTTTTAACTGAAACGGTTAGGGGAGAGAGAGAGCACAAAGTTAGTGACATTCAATGGTGGAATATACATGTGAAGAGGGAGGAGAGGGGAAGGAAAGGGAAGAGAAGGGAGGGGAGAGGAGGGTTAGGGTAGGGGAGCTTAGTGCAACAATGGTCTTCGGGCAGTTAGGGCTATAGCAGCATAACTAAGGGATGGTTCAGGATTACCTGAACTATATGCTTTGTTGGCACAGTTGTGCAGTGGTGAACACTTTCACCTCAAGCAAGAAGGTTCTGGGTTTTTCATCAACCTAGGGCCTTTCTGTGGGCAGTTTGCATATTCTCCCTTTGTCTTTGTGGGTTTTCTCCAGGTACTCTGGTTTCCTCCCACAGTCCAGACACATGCAGGTTAAGTTGATTGGTGACTCTAAATTGCCCATACGTGTGAATGTCAGTGTAATCACTTTGGTCACCTTTCCTCTAATGGCAAAAAAGCCAAATTTCCTCTTTTAGAGATTTTGCACATTTGCATTAGAAGATTTCCTCTTTTTATCTTTAACTTTCCATAAGCTGTCTCCCAACACTCCTATATTAAAATTTAAGGTAGGCACAAAAGCTATTCATAATCTAAAAGGTAGGTTTATTTGAAGTTTGCTGAGTGTATCCAAGCTTCCAGTAGATGTGTGGTTATTGTTGGGGTGTTCCTTGTTATTGTCATGTCAGTCTATTGGGGCAATGGTGGCATGGACTGACAGCTCTGGTGTTGCTAGTGAAACTGTTAATAATTTGATTGGTCTCAGAGCTACATAACTAAACTCTACATAACTACCATCAATAAGAAAGCCATAAGAAACACTGTCCACTTATCTATCTAATACGCCAGTGAAAGAAAATGTGTTAAAGATGAAACCTTTAGATACAGATACATTATATATTTGAAATATCTGAATCTACATAACTTCTATTATACTGACATTAGATAGATAATTTTTGATGCTGTTGCTGAGTACACTAACAAATAAGTCCTCACTCTCAACTGTATGCCTTTGTCTTTGTGTCTATGGAGCAATTTGGCCTGTAACCTCCCCTGGTGCTGAGCTCTAATTACTGACATTTCTCCTGAGAGTTGCTACTGCATTGTGTGTGTTTCAGCCCTTTCATTCCATCAGTGGGAGCACTTGGAAAGGTCATGCACACCACATTAACACCCTGTCTAGTGAATCAATGAGCCAACTTTTATATGATGTGTGTGTGTGTGTGTATGTGTGTGACAGACTTGCACATGCAGTCTTAGTGTCTGTGTGTATTCCTTTTGAGGGCTCATGTAACACTGTTTTTATTCCCAGTGGAACACAAAAAAGATCTCACTAAATGCTCAGGCTCAACCTGAACCTGGACCTTTAGTAATCTCTCGAAAATGGGTATAAAACCATAAGAAATCCTGCAGTGCAAACAGAGGTGGACACAGGAAATCTCATTCTTCATATTTTAGTATGATTGATACATACAATCATACATACATATGATAAAATTTTGCTTTTTCTATTCATTCCTCACAAATTACAGTATGCCAAAAAGACTTCAAAGTCATAAATTAGTAACAAACAACTTGAATCAAGTCCTGAAGTTTTTTCCACTGGCCTGTGGATTTGCAGGTTTGGTATAGAAATGTAAGAAACAGAATTGCTTTTGGGAAGAGACAGATTTGATATGAGTTTCGGTCCAACATTAGATACACATCTTTAAATGTATATTATGACTATCCTTTCATACTGATTGCTGGAACAAAAATTACAACCTAAAAACTAGAAGTCCAGTTGCCATGACTCAACAGCTAGATAAGTTCACCTGGACGACTGAGAATTTCCACAGACATATTTCTGAGAGTTTGACTTAATGCAAAACTCTGTAGTAACACGATAAAACATTCCTGTAGACTGACAGCTTCTAGAGGCTGATGTTTTACTACTAGTATAGATCTACTTATACAGCCCCTTCTTTTTTACATTGGCTTCATTGAGATAATTCCGAATGTAGTAGTAGTATTGTTAAAAGTAGATGAGTAGACAGACAGGAGTTGTGAGTGTAAAAAGACATCTAAAACATATGGACCCTGTTACTGGTTTCAGTTTGTAAGGGTATACAGTAGTTGTGGTCCTGTTTAAACCAGACCAAGAGTTGACAGCAACACAAACTGTGAGGCTGCACTCAGCATGCTAAAAAAATGCTAAACTGCCAGTGGAGCTCCGGCACAAATAGCCATGTAAATAAAATCACAGTTTTAGTAACCAGCATAGGGGGTGTGAAAAAAAATCCCAAATTTCTCCTGGAGAAAGGTGATTCTTGTGTAAGAAATCTACATGACCAGTTTTCTAATCAACTTTTTATGTGCTTGAAAAAGCCTCATTGATTAGATACATGGGGAGCCCCCATTAAGAGGAAGTTTGTCAGAATAACACAAAACATTTACTGAGGTTGTTTCTCATGAGGATGCTAATTAGTAGAATTTATCTGAATTCCAGCGAGTTTCATTTTCAATAACTGTGTATTTACTCATTGATGTGCATCCACTGAATTATAAGTGCGGTCAACCTGTAAAAAAGTCATAAAATAGTCATTGTTAAATTTTGTCTGAAAGTGAATGCTCAGTTAATCTGTATTTTCTTTCTGTGTTATAAAAACTACACCACTCACCACACACACTAAACTGTACAGCAAGTCAAAAGTTAATGTCTGCTGTATCCAAGACAGTGGACCAGCTTCCAATAAAGTGTTTTAACTCTAGAGTTTATGTTATCTGACTATCACATTGTTGGTGGGGTGTAATTAAGTGAATCCCTAGTTGAGGGATACGCCATTAAATTCAAGCTTTACACAGTTTATACCTACCCATAAATACTGCCAGTTGTGCCAGGCTTGTGTTGATTTACAACCTATGGTATAAGGTTGAGGCAGGACCCAAAAATGTAGTTTAACAGGTTTTATTTTCAAGGATTAACCCTCTGGGGTCTGAGGGGTTTTCGGGCCCTGGACAAATTGTGACATGCCCTGACATTTGTGCTTTTTTCAGTGTCTTTTAAACATATTAATGGCTAAAGTCTGATCGGTCGAGGTGGAGGAGCAGCTGCAATCTTCCAGTGAAACTTATTATTAAACTTTCATCCTCAGAACAGTTATAACTCATTTGAGAGCCTCACTCTTAGTCTCTCACATACAAACTGGAAAACACAAAAACCAGTTCTACTTGTCATTGTGTACCGTCCACCTGTTCCTTACTCAGAGTTTTTAACTGAATTCCCTGACTTCCTGTCTGATTTAGTGCTTAGATCAGATAAAGTCTTTATAGTGGGAGATTTTAACATTCATGTAGATGTTGAAAATAACAGCCTCAGCATTGCATTTAATTCTATATTAGATTCAATTGGTTTCATTCAAAACGTTAATAAACCCACCCACTGTCTTAATCACACCCTTGATCTTGTTCTGACCTATGGCATCGAAATTGAACATCTAATAGTTTTTCCCCCAAATCCTGTTTTGTCAGATCATTCTTTAATAACTTTCGAATTTAAAATGATGGATCATGCAGCGTCTGGAAGAAAATTCCACTACAGCAGATGTTTATCCGACAACGCTGTTAATAAATTTAAGAAAATGATTCCATCTTTATTTGCATCTATGCCAAGTATAAACATAGTGGAGGGCAGCTGCCTTAATCCTACTCCCTACCAAATTGATCATGTTGTTGACAGCGCTGTAACCTCACTGCGTGAAACGCTTGATTCTGTAGCCCCTCTGAAAAAGAAGTTAGTGATTCAGAGAAGACTAGCCCCATGGTATAATTTACATGTTCGTACCTTAAAGCAGGCATCACGAAGGCTGGAAAGGAAGTGGCGTTCCACAAACTTAGAGGAAATTTTTCTAGCCTGGAAAAACAGTCTACTAACATATAAAAAAGCTCTCCGTAAAGCCAGAACTGCATACTATTCATCACTAATAGAGGAAAATAAGAACAATCCCAGGTTTCTTTTCAGCACTGTAGCCAGGCTGACAAAAAGTCACAGCTCCGTTGAGCCCAGTGTTCCCTTAGCTCTCAGCAGTGATGAATTTATGAGTTTCTTTACAAATAAAATCACAACTATTAGAGATAAAATTCAGCAGATGCTTCCTATACCTGCAATAAATGAATCTTTTACTACAGTAGCTCTTGAATCATCTGTAGGACCTCAGTTATGTTTAGACTGCTTCTCTCCTATAGATCTCTCTGAATTTACATCAGTAGTTGCTTCATCGAAATCATCAACGTGTCTCTTGGACCCCATCCCGACTAGACTGCTTAAAGGCACCCTGCCATTAATGAACTCATCTTTATTGGACTTGGTAAATTTATCTCTAGTATCAGGCTACGTACCACAGGCCTTTAAGACTGCAGTAATCAAACCTTTACTCAAAAAGCCTAGTCTTGATCCAGGAGTCTTGGCTAATTATAGACCAATATCCAACCTGCCATTTATTTCTAAAATCCTAGAAAAAGCTGTTGCTAAGCAGCTATCAGACCACTTACACAGGAATGAACTATTTGAAGATTTCCAATCAGGATTTAGAGCACATCATAGTACAGAAACAGCACTGTTGAAAGTTACCAACGATCTTCTCTTAGCCTCAGATAATGGACTTGTTTCGATACTTGTCCTCCTAGACCTTAGTGCAGCATTCGACACCATTGACCACAACATCTTATTACAGAGACTGGAGCATGTGATTGGTATCAGAGGAACAGCGTTAAAGTGGTTCCAATCCTATTTATCGGACAGATTCCAGTTTGTTCATGTCCATGATGAACCTTCCACACGAACAAAAGTTAGTTATGGAGTTCCACAAGGTTCTGTGCTAGGACCGATTCTGTTCACCCTGTACATGCTTCCTTTAGGATATATCATTAGGAAGCACTCTATTAATTACCACTGCTATGCGGATGACACTCAGTTATATCTATCTATTAAACCTGTTAACACAAACCAGTTAACCAGACTTCAAGCCTGTCTAACTGACATAAAGGCCTGGATGACCAGTAACTTTTTACTTTTAAACTCGGAGAAAACAGAAGTCATTATATTTGGGCCTAAAAATCTCAGAAATAACTTTTCTAAAATTATAGCTACTCTAGATGGCATAGCCCTGGCCTCCAGCACTACTGTAAAAAACCTTGGAGTTATTTTTGACCAGGACATGTCCTTTAACTCACACATAAAACAAATTTCTAGAACTGCATTCTTTCACCTGTGCAACATTTCCAAAATTAGGAACATCCTGTCTCAAAATGATGCAGAAAAACTAGTCCATGCATTTGTTTCCTCAAGGCTAGATTACTGTAACTCATTACTATCTGGATGTTCTAATATCTTAATAAAAAGCCTCCAATTAATCCAGAATGCCGCAGCCAGAGTCCTGACAGGAACTAGCAAGAGAGATCATATTTCTCCTATATTGGCTTCTCTTCATTGGCTCCCTGTAAAATATAGAATAGAATTTAAAATCCTTCTTCTCACATACAAATCCCTTCATAATCAAGCTCCTTCATACCTTAAAGACCTCATAGTACCATATTATCCCAATAGACCACTTCGCTCTCAGAGTGCAGCCCTACCTAGACTGCCCGAGGACCATCGGTGCACTGAGCTCCCCTACCCTAAACCCCCACCCCCCCCCCCCCCCCCCCCTTCTCTCCCACCTCATGTATATTCCACCATTGAATGTTACTAACCTTGTGCTCTCTCTCTCCCCTAGTTTGTGCTCTCTCCCTCCCTCTCTCTCTCTCTTTCTCTCTCTGTACCTTTTGCAGGTGTCCCTGGTCCTGGAGCTGTTTATCGCTGATGTGCAGTTACTGGCCCCACCAACTTGCAGTGTCTATTTGTTGTTTATTGTTGCTGTTCTTTTCTCTCTGCTCTATCCACTCACCCCAACCGGTCGAGGCAGATGGCCGCCCAAACTGAGCCCGGTTCTGCTGGAGGTTTTTTCTTCCGTTAAAGGGAGTTTTTTCCTCTCCACTGTCGCCAAGTGCTTGCTCATAAGGGAATTGTTGGGTTTTTAGTTTTAGTTTTTGTAAAGTGCCTTGAGATGATTTGTATTGTGATTTGGCGCTATACAAATAAAATTGAATTGAATTGAATTGAATTGGTTCACAAGACTTTGGAGAACAGCATGTTGTAGGCTAAGGTGTTTACTTCATAATGATGTTAAAAGTCATCTTGTTCACTCATTCACAGTAAACAATACACTGATTTAAATTTTCTAAGACACTTTTTGTTTAGAAAAGACATATGCAAGAAGGTGTGTCTGAGGATGACTAGTCATGTGATTTACCTGAGGAGACAAAAGACGCACTCAAACAAATGAGCCTTTCAGTCAATGGGGCTGAGAGGGGATTAGTGCAGCCCAATACAACACAATGTGGAGCCAAATGTTTGTCATTTGAGTTAAAATCAGTGTTTTTACTCTGAGGACAAACTAAACCATTTGTCTCTGTGTGGAATATAAGAAGCGCTTCTTCACTTGCGTATCATCATCCAAACACGCAGAAAAAGTAAAGAAATTCTATGATGAAGTTTGACATTTTATGTCATTTCTCGGGGGCGTGCACATATTTACCTGGTTCACCTGAGATTATTTACATGTGAACAGTGAACGGAGTACAAGGCGGGATCACATTACCTGTAATGAGGTGAGACAGGAGAAAATGTACTTCTCCTTACGTTCATACGGATTACATAAAAAGTGATGATATGTTTTTGACTTGAATTGATTCATTTAAAAGAAAACATTTCAAGCTGTCTAGTCATATATTTCTTATTTTTATGAGGCAAGTATTCACTGAGATTCTGGTTGTTTTATTTACGAGTCTGTCAGCAGGAGAGTGGACACATGGAGTTATTCAACTCAGAGGAAACGATTCAGTTCAATTCAATGTATTTGTATAGCGTCAAATCACAATACAATCATCTCAAGGCACTTTACAAAAACCAAAAAAACCCCAACAAATCCCTTATGAGCAAGCATTTGGCGACAGTGCAGAGGAAAAAAGGGGGGAGAGTTAGGGTAGGGGAGCTCAGTGCACTGATGGTCCTCGGGCAGTCTAGGCCTATAGCAACATGGTTCAGGGTTCCCTGAAACCAGCCCTAGTTTTGTCAAAAAGGAAGGTTTTAAGTCTAGCCTTAAAAGTACAGAGAGTGTCTGCCTCCTGAACCCAGACTGGGAGCTTGATAGCTAAAGGCTCTTCCTCCCATTCTGCTTTTGGAAACCCTGGGAACCACAAGTAGACCTGCACTCTGAGAGCGAAGTGGTCTATTGGGGAAGAGTGGAGTATAGAAACAAGTCCATTATCTGAAGCTAAAAGAAGATCGTTGGTGACTTTTAACAGTGATGTTTCTGTACTATGATGTGCTCTAAATCCTGAATGAAATAGTTCATTTCTGTTTAAGTGTAAGTTCCCAAGGCCTCTAGCCAACGATACCCGAAGAATGTCAGGATGATTGTAGAGGAGTATCAGGTGAGTCCACAGATTATCAGAGTACCGGAGGACCAATGAACGCTAAATCAGAATGAATCACTTGAAACACTGATAGGTACCGCTGAATTCAGAAGCTGCTAAGGAACTGAGGACTTGGAGCACTTTGGTGAGTCGCCACAAGTTAGTATAAACACTGGTGGGTGTTCAGAATTCGAGGGGAACCACAGAGAAGGTGAGTAAACCACACGGAGATCAGATACTGAGGGACAGGAACGAAGAAGGTTGGTAACTCTTAGAAACATTTACCTTGGACTCTAGACTAGGCTAGACGTCTGCTACCATCTAAAGCGGAAGTACTATCTGGTGCCTTGCTGTTGTCCAGCGCCAGCTTAAAAAGGCTCCCTCAGTGATGGCTCTACCTGGGTTTAGATACATACAGTATTACATGCTTCCTTTTAGACTACAGATAGGCTGCATGATCAATTTGTTATGCTGGTTGTATTGCCAGTCTCCAAATGCTTATTGAACTCACTCTCCAGTCATTTATATATTTTCCGTTTAGGGTGAAAGAGGTTTCACCTTTCAGAAAGTTTTTGAATTGTACTGAATTCATTTGATTTGACAGTCAGGTATTGATTACATGCAGATGTTTATAAAACTACTAGGCTACTTAAATACATATCACACTAACTAGTTAGACATTATGATCTTCCGGACCTTCGCTTCAAGAAATTTTCTCTAACTGGACCTCTTTAAATTTTAGTTGAATACCCCTGCCTTAACCCTTATTTCAACTTCATCGACCGTAAGTGCTGAAAATACATAAAACCTGTGTAACTCTTTAGCTTAGCTTACATCGTTAACATACTAGCTTAATTACTGTGATAGGCATTTACACACGACGAAACCTATACATACACAATACATCATCAGGCTACATCACTATACAATATACATCAACAAAAATGTTCATATATATCACTTGACTTAACCAACTGTTGAAAAGTCAGACCTTGTGACCTTCACCCAAGTTCATTAATGGAGGGATAAAAGAGAACGGAGTGGAAGTTAGGAATCGGCACACTGGTTTATTGTAAAAATACAGAGAGGTCTCCGGAGATCAGCTCACACAAGCAGGCAGAGAGATCTGAATCTATAGGTGAAAACTATACCCTGTATAAGGCTGGTGACCACCATACCAGTACTTTTCCACCAAAAGGAATTTAGTCTATTACCATATATGGAGTTGTTATTCCCTTTTGTCTTTTATGTGTTCTGGTCACTGAGCAAGCAAAGGCCAGTTACTTCCTTTATCTTATATGAAGTCCCCATGGGTACATCTGCATTCCACAAGTCCCCCTTTTGGGCTCTCCTAAGAGCCCATCTAAACAAATTGGAATTTTGCTATCTCTCTCTTGATCTCCTTTAGGAGATCACATCTCTCGGAGCTGTACCCCGTCTGAATCATCACTGTCGTCATCTGAGCCCTGGGCCAATAAGGGCATCAGAACTTTCGGGTCATGTTTCTTTATAGTAGACGATATAAGCCTAACTGCAAGGGAACGCAGGCATGGAATGAAGCAGCACCCACAGGTGACCAAGACCCCCACAAACACAGCAATAGAAACTACTACAGACATAACAAGGTTTTTCCACTGACCAAACATGCCTATCATCCAATCCTCCAAGGGGTTCTTAATGCCAGAATGTTCATGCATAGTTTGTGAGAGGGTTCTCAGGCCCTCCAATGCCTTGGTAACCGACCCATCCGGGGCTGTGTTATTGGGAATGAAGGTGCAGCACATGTCACCAAACATGGAGCATACACCTCCCTTCTCGGCCAACAGTATATCTAATGCCATACGATTCTGCACTGACATCAGGGAGGTAGGACCGGCCTGCTCCGCCAACCCCTCTCCGCCAACCCCCTCCCTGGTCAGATTAGCACCATAGCACATGTCCCTACATGGGGGAAGACGAACGAGAAGACGTCGGCCGCCACAATAGTAGTATAAACCTGCTCGTGCCCATGACCCGAGGACAGATCCACTCAAGGTATGGTTACACCAATCCCATTGGATCTGTCCCAGAGCAACGGAGGGACTCGGGTGCGTGATGGTAAAACATATATAAGAACCGTTCCCCTTATCTGGTGTAAAGGGGCCAGTTTTAGTCTTATTATCAATCGGCAGAAAAATACTAGCCAAAGTAGTACAGTTGGCAGGAGTGGCAACTCGAGTTAACCCTATCATACACCCATAGCCCCATTTGTCCTCTGGGAAAAGAGGAGCTGGTTCAGTTCTTAAGTGGGGGCATGCGGAGGCACAGGCCACACAGTCTCCTACGTGTTGTTCTTTGGCATTTTGTGCCATCCAAGACAACCACAGGTTCTCCTCTGAATATCCAGTAGCCAATTCCATAATGTCTAGGGGTTTAAGAGTGGAATAATCAACTGCTATCACTTTGTCTGTAATAGTCGAACTAGGCTCACTGGATGGGGCAGGCACAGGGAGGGATAGAAGACTTGTAATCTTGTTGGGAGGAGGATCTAGGAAGTTCACCCTAATTAACTCTAGGGGGTCCCTTCCAGTGATGTCTACTCCCAAGAAGAAATACGCAACAGACCAATTGTATGACGAGTTGCTCAATTGGCCAAAAGAAAGGGACAGAGGGTTACTACTAGGACTAAAATCTCTTTGAAAGTTAACTTTGGACCACCACTGCCAAATAGGAGAATGCCACCGTAGTGGGGTCCCAAAGGCCTGTGTACTTAGTCATCTGTCCCCAATCACAGGGTCCCCCTGAGTATCGCCCGCCTCTCTCCTCGCAATCCGGCACTAAGGCAGGAGGGGCACATAAATATACATCGAAATCACGCCAACTACTCAGATATCCACCACAATTTATGACAGCGCACAAGTCGAATTTGAATAGCGTCTCAGACCCTCGCATGTAGTTAACCCTCTGGGGTCTGAGGGGGTTTTTGGGGCCTGGACAAATTTTGACATGTCCTGACATTTGTGCTTTTTTCAGTGTTTTTTAAACATATTAATGTCTAAAGTCTAATAACACTGCAATCAGCACAAAATTGGCTACAATAATATGTGAGCAGGAAGTTTATACATTATTGTGTTTTTGAGAAAAAAGTGGTTATGCATGGTTAGTGAAAAACTACAATTTTTTACTCACTGAAATAAGACCATAAAACACAAACAGAACATTGGTTCACAAGACTTTGGAGACCAGCATGTTGTAGGCTAAACAATACACTGATTTAAATTTTCTAAGACACTTTTTGTCCAGAAAGGCCATATGCAAGAGGGTGTGTCTGAGGATGAATAGTCATGTGATTTACCTGAGAACACAAAAGACGCACTGAACGACCAGACAAAGGCGCGCATAATGAGCCTTTCAGTCAATGTAGATGGGACGGATTAGTGCAGTACAATACAACACAATGAGGAGCCAAACGATCCTCATTTGAGTTAAAATCAGTGTTTTTACTCTGAGGACAAGCTAAACTATTTATCTCTGTGAGGAATGTAAGGAGCGCCGCTTCATGTGCGTAACGCGCCATCATCCAAATGCGCAGAAAAAGTGAGTAAATTCTATGATGAAGTTTGATATTTTGTGTCGTTTCTCGGGGGTGTGCACATATTTACCTGGTTCACCTGAGATTATTTACATGTGAACAGTGGACAGTGTACAAGGCGGGACCGCATTACCTGTAATGAGGTGAGACAGGAAAAAACGGACTTCTCCTTACGTTCATACGGATTAAATAAAAAGTGATGATTTGTTTTCGACTTGAATTGTTTCACTCAAAAGAAAACATTTCAAGCTTTCTAGCCATATAATTCTTATTTTTATGAGCCAAGTATTCGCTGAGTTTCTGGTTGTTTTATTTACGTGTCTGTGAAGAGAAATGGCAGAGACAGAAAAGTCCGAGAGCGCACCCTGTCGGCTTTCTTTATTTAAAAAAAGCACAACGTTTTGTTGTTATTATGATGGTATACCACTAAAACTAGACCCTTTACAGATTTGAATGATATACTTCTTTTATCTGTACGATCAGAATTGACGGAGTAATTTAAGTTTGTTTCGGCCTTATCAGAAAAAGATGCGTCAAAACGCGCCGGCGCGTGCGTCGACCCCAGAGGGTTAAGGGTCAACTTAGGTTCGCAATGATACCCTGTCGCAAACCTACGGCGATCCCTGTGAATGATAGTTGGGTCAGTGGAAAAAGAAAATATAACCAAACACAAAACAACAATCATTAAAGTCAGGGTCATAAGGACCCCCGATACCTTCCCAAATCCAAACATCTCCGTTTTAACTCCCCAGTTGTTAACTAAACTATCTAATAATGGCTAAGCATACACAATAAACTAAATAAATCAACGGCTAAAACTACCACTCAAAATCACAACTCACAATCCCTCGACGTTGCCTCCCTCTGTGCTCTGATTCGTCGTCTGGAGGCTTGGCACACCTGTTGTTGGAGAGGGGCGCTCTTTTTCACCCCCTCCCTCTCGGACAGCTTCTTCTCTCTTCGGACTGAGGGTGGACTACCTCAGTACCTGACTCGCTCCCCGGGGATTATTCTGCCCCTTTCTGAGGAGGGTCCTTCTCTGCCTCAGCCGAGACAGAGGTATGTTGTAGCAGGTCCTCCTGGACCTTGGTCAAAGATCTGGATGGCGGTTCTCCTGGTGCACACTGTGACCAGTGGTACCAGGTGTCTCCTTTTCCCTTTAACCTCATTGCGTGGGATGTTCTCTCTATCACCTGGTAGGGTCCTGTCCACCGCGGCTCTGACCACTTCCTCTTGATCACCTTCAGCAGCACCCAGTCGGCGTCGGGTGGAGTTTGTGTTCCGTCGCCGTGCTGGTCCGCCACCTGATGTAAGAAAGCTGAAACGAGAGCTTGCAGAAAGTTAAAATATGCTTTGGCTAACAGACCCTCATTCTCTACAATGGTTACTGGGCTAGTGGTGTGGGGCCCTGGAAAGGGTCTCCCTGTTTGAAGTTCGAAAGGGGTAAACCCAGTGGATTGATTAACAGAACAGTGAATGGACATGAGTGCCAATGGCAATGCATCAACCCAGTTCAATTTGGTCTGTGCACAGATTTTTGCCAATTTGGTTTTTACAGTTTGATTCATCCTTTCCACCTTTCCTTGAGACTGTGGATGATGCACCATTCCAAACCCATATTTCAACCCCATCATGGCCTCCACCTTCTGCAAATCCTGATTCTTGAAATGTGTCCCATTATCTGACCTAATTTTCTCTGGGAAACCATGGTTGGGGATGTAATATTTATCAAACATTTAATAACCGTTTTACTGTCTTCCCTTTTGGCGGGCCACGCTTCTGGCCACCCTGAATACGCATCCACACACATCAGTACGTACCTGTACCCTCGAACGGTGGTGCCCATATCTGTGAAATCAATTACAATCTCTCGTCCAGGCCTTTTAACGAGTGGATACCTACCGATCTCTGGTTTCACTGTCGGTCTGGTGTTGTACTTAGTGCAGATGTCACATTCCCTGACCAGCTCTTTGGCCATATCTCTGAGATATGGATGCCACCAATGCTCTAGGTTCTTCAACATCTGGGGTATCCCAACATGCCCCACCCCGTGAGCTTCCAAGAGGGCTGTCCTCCTGATTCCGGGAGGAAGTATGGGACGACCATCCGGCCCCCTCCACAATCCTTCTACCTCAGTAGCCCATCTCTCTTTCCAAAGACTTCTCTCCTGGGGGGATGCCCCCTTTTGCAGTCTCTTGAGTTCCTCCAAATTAGGTCTTTCTTTGATCTCTTGTGTCAGATCCAGCAGCATTAATTTAACTTGGTATCCCGCTGCTTCCTTGGCTGCTTGATCTGCAGCGTGATTTCCTTTTGTCGTAGGGCTGTTGGACTGATCGTGTCCCTTACACTTGATCACTGCCACAGCTAGCGGTTCCAACAGGGCATCTGCTAGTTCTCTCATCTCTTTCTCATGTTTGATGGGCTAATTAGACGCTGTTAGGAACCCTGCTCTAAGCCATTGTCTTAATTCAACATGTACGGCTCCTGTCGCATATGCTGAGTCTGTGTAGATGTTCACCTTTTGGCCCTTGCCCAATTTCAGAGCTGCCACCACGGCCATCACTTCTGCCCTCTGTGCCGACTGTTGTTGTTAGAGAAATTAAAATGTTTACCCTCCTGTGACCTAATCCACTTTACTTTAGTATAACTGAAACACTTCTGAATAGGGCCTATTGTGTATTGTGGAAATATAATTGTTGCTCTCAGTGAGCACAGTTTGCTCTAACCTTGACTATTTGATAAGGGCCCAGATGTCTTTCTCTGAGAAATCACCTCCCTTTTTGTATTTCCATGAAAACTGATGTGTTAGGCTGCAAGCAGCCAGTGATTCTCATGCTGTACCAAGGTGCTGTGTGACTGTTACTCCTTGCAAGTAAAACTTCTATATAATCTTGCCGAAGTTCGTCCTCTGAGTCTATTTGTTAGAAGGATTTACCTAACAACTTGGGGGCTCGTCTGGGATCGCAATATCTCCTCTTCCTTCCAGGTTTGGACCTAAAAACCGTGCACGGGGGAGTCTTAAGACTCCTGACTGAAAGCCCTCCGCCCCGGTCCCATAAGGGAACAGTTTGGAGCATTGAGAGGCTGGGATCTGCTGTGAGGGGAGAGGAGTGACGCGATTGAACTTTGAAAAGAGAGACCAGAGACGGACTCCTGTAAGGTAAGAGAATTTTAATTTGGTTAAACTGAGTAGAGTCTCAGTGGGTCTAATTCGAACAAAACCGTCCCCTGAGTAGAGTCTCAGGGAGTCTGTGGGATTCAAACAAAACCGCCCCCTGAGTAGAGTCTCAGAAAATTAGGGCCCAAACAAAACCGTGTGAAGGGCGTCCCTAGGAGTTTCTGGCTCTCTGGGAGCCCCGGGTGGTCCTGGGTCCTTCGGGTCACGCAAGCTGAGTAGAGTCTCAGTGAGTTGCGGTCTCATATCAGGCTGAGGGGTTGGTGATTACAAAACGGATCACTGACTAAAAATTTCATTGACTTGACTTGAGTGCTAAAATTCAAACAAAACTGAAACTTGTGTGGCCTACGGGACACTGGGTCAAACGTATTCGGGTAAAACCGAGCAGGGCTTTCAGGAAATCAAAAACTCGGGATGAACCCGTGGTCTGTGGGAGACCCAAAGTAAACTAACCCCGTGGTCTGTGGGGGACCCGGAACAAAAAGGAGCCCCGGTGCGTGTCGATAGTGCCTTTGAGCATAACAAAACAGAATATTGGTACCATGGAAGGAATATAAAAGCATATAAATAATTAATGTGACATAAAGTGAGTTAAACAGCTGCTCCATCTCCTCCAATCAGATCAGTAACTAAACAATAACAGTAATTAAAATAATTGAAAAAACAAAAAAGGGGGAATAAGGAGCCTGTTAAAATAATAAGTGTAGGCCTACAATAATTATAATAATAATAAAATAAAATAAAATAATAAAATGGGTAATAAGAACACTAAATTAGAAGAACTAGTCACCGGTGACACAAAATTGATGCATCAGAAAGATCCTAAAGATATAGAAAAATTAGGAGAGTGGAAAAACAAATATGGGTTTTCGGGAAAGTTAAACTGTGAGGACTGTAGAAACTTAGTAAAGGATATAAAAAGAAAGACTAAGGGAAATCAGAAGGATCAGAGAAAAGAAGGGCTGTTTGCAGCACAAGAATGGTTAAAGGAGGCAGAGAGTAGACAGAGAGGGAAAGAGAAAAAAAAAGAAGAAGAGAGACAGGAGCAAAAAGAAACAGAGTTAAAAGCCTCTTCACCAACATTGTACAGTGGGTACGGAAAGTATTCAGACCCCTTTAAATTTTTCACTCTTTGTGTCATTGCAGCCATTTGCCAAAATCAAAAAAGTTCATTTTATTTCTCATTAATCTACACTCAGCACCCCATCTTGACAGAAAAAAACAGAAATGTAGAAATTTTTGCAAATTTATTAAAAAAGAAAAACTGAAATATCACATGGTCATAAGTATTCAGACCCTGTGCTCAGTATTGAGTAGAAGCACCCTTTTGAGCTAGTACAGCCATGAGTCTTCTTGGGAATGATGCAACAAGTTTTTCACACCTGGATTTGGGGATCCTCTGCCATTCTTCCTTGCAGATCCTCTCCAGTTCTGTCAGGTTGGATGGTGAACGTTGGTGGACAGCCATTTTCAGGTTTCTCCAGAGATGCTCAATTGGGTTTAGGTCAGGGCTCTGGCTGGGCCAGTCAAGAACGGTCACAGAGTTGTTCCGAAGCCACTCCTTTGTTATTTTAGCTGTGTGCTTAGGGTCATTGTCCTGTTGAAAGGTGAACCTTCGGCCCAGTCTGAGGTCCTGAGCACTCTGGAAGAGGTTTTCTTCCAGGATATCTCTGTACTTGGCTACATTCATCTTTCCTTCAATTGCAACCAGTCGTCCTGTCCCTGCAGCTGAAAAACACCCCCACAACATGATGCTCCCACCACCATGTTTCACTGTAGGGATTGTATTGGGCAGGTGATGAGCAGTGCCTGGTTTTCTCCACACATACCCCTTAGAATTAACACCAAAAAGTTGCACTGAGGAGAGGCTTCCGTCGGCACACTCTGCCATAAAGCCCCGACTGGTGGAGGGCTGCAGTGATAGTTGACTTTATGGAACTTTCTCCCATCTCCCTACTGCATCTCTGGAGCTCAGCCATAGTGATCTTTGGGTTCTTCTTTACCTCTCTCACCAAGGCTCTTCTCCCACGATTGCTCAGTTTGGCTGGATGGCCAGGTCTAGGAAGAGTTCTGGTCGTCCCAAACGTTTTCCATTTGAGGATTATGGAGGCCACTGTGCTCTTAGGAACCTTGAGTGCTGCAGAAATTCTTTTGTAACCTTGGCCAGATCTGTGCCTTGCCACAATTCTGTCTCTGAGCTCCTTGGACAGTTCCTTCGACCTCATGATTCTCATTTGCTCTGACATGCACTGTGAGCTGTAAGGTCTTATATAGACAGGTGTGTGCCTTTCCTAATCAAGTCCAATCAGTTCAAACAGCTGGACTCCAATGAAGGAGCAGAACCATCTCAAGGAGGATCAGAAGAAATGGACAGCATGTGAGTTAAATATGAGTGTCACTGCAAAGGGTCTGAATACTTATGACCATGTGATATTTCAGTTTTTCTTTTTTAATAAATTTGCAAAAATTTCTACATTTCTGTTTTTTTCTGTCAAGATGGGGTGCTGAGTGTACATTAATGAGAAATAAAATGAACTTTTTTGATTTTGGCAAATGGCTGCAATGACACAAAGAGTGAAAAATTTAAAGGGGTCTGAATACTTTCCGTACCCACTGTATTTAGGGCAAACTGCTGAAATTACAGATGATCAAATAATGTCATGCTGTAGACCACCTCCTCATCCTAACAATCCACCACCGGCTGGCCCCCCCGCTCAAGGAGAAGCGGGCGCTGTCGGAGGAGCAATATCACCTCCCACAGCTCCTTCTGATCCTGTGCCTCAGCCTCAGTCTCCTTATGCTGAAGTCAGGAGAGAGCTTGAAAAGTTTAGCCCTTCACATACCAGAGCAGGGACAGTTTATAAGAAACCGGATTTCCTAGCTGAAACATTTCCTTTGATCGAAGTTCCAAATCCACATCAGGGACATCCAGCTGACAATAGGGCGACAGTTGAAGTTTACTGTCCTTGGACTAATGAAGATGTAAGAAAAGCTACAGAGGGCATTCCACATCCCCGCAAAAGTCTTACAGACTGATCGCCAGATTCGAGGTCTGTGTCTTAGCTTCAAATTAAATGGGTTGGAAGTTGAAAGGTGTTTTAGAATGATACTGGGACCAGACTGGTGTCAAGTGGAGGATGATTGGAATCCCCTCAGTAATGATAATGTGCCTCTACGTCATGACCATGCTGACTTACATAACAGACTGACTGCCTTATTAGGCCGAGTTAGAGCTTATTTTGTTGAGCGACCTGACTGGACTAAGATCACAGAGTGCTCTCAGGAAGACAGTGAGGGAGTGCTGGCTTATTTTAACAGACTGAAAGAGGTGTTTAACACTCACAGTGGAATACCAGTACCTGAAGGTGCTGTACACAATGGGGATGGGCCTTATGCACAGCAGTTGAAGAATGCCTTTTTAAATGGCCTCAAACCTGAAATTTCAGGATTTATTCGAAAGTATCAAATTGACTGGCAAACTTGTGCCTTGATGGATACAAAAAATTATGCTATGCATATGGCCACTGTTCTCCAACCACGAGCAAAAGAACAAAAGAAAGTTAGAAAAACAGCTGAAGTGTTTTTCACTGACTATGATAATGAAATGGTTTCTGAGTGTTATTTTCAGGGGGACAAGCTATTGCTTGATGGCCGGGGCAGGGGGCGGGGGACGTAACTACTGCTACGTCTGTGGAAAAGCAGGACACTGAGCTAAGAACTGCCCACAGAGAAAGACACACCCTGAGCAGCAGGAGGGAGGAGCAGGCTACTCTGCATGACTAGACAGCAAAAAAGGTCAGATGCAAAATACACACACTGAACAGAATAAAGAGATACGAAACACACATCTGACTGAAGCTAACATTTTGAGCTTAGAAGGAGTAACTGAACTTATGCTTTATGAAGAAAAACCAAAAGTGACATTGTTGGTGCAAGGAATAAAAATAAAATTCCTGTGTGACACAGGAGTTTGTAGGTCAGTCCTTAGCAATCCACCAGACAAACTCAGACTGACTACAAAAGAACACATTTTAGTAAAAGCAGCAAATGGAGGACTACATGTTAACCCACTGACAGTGCCATTTGAAGTACATGATCCAGAATCAGGACACAGCACACAACATCAGTTTGTACTATCAGACAGGTGTCCAGTTAATCTGTTAGGAAGAGATGTACTCACGGCTTTAAACATAGGGATATATCCTACAGTGAAGGGGATGAGAGCTGTCAGGCTAGAGAGTGATCTTTTCTTAACTGAAAGTGTTCAGCTACCAAAACATTATTACACCTTAGACTTCGTCACAGAGGGACCCAGTTCAGTAACCACAGATTTGGGGGAAATGACAGGCGAGGTAGCTGCTGCACAGGCCATTAGACAGACACCAGACAACATGCACTGCACAATGTACTTCAGACACAAACCAGGGTCAGATGAGGTGTATGAAAAACAGTTTTTCAAGAACAAAACTGCTAGGATTAGACTAACCAATCTTTATTGGAACAAAGCAGGATATGTAGGAGCAGCATGCAGACTACAACTGTTCAAATTGTGGGTGAGCCCACACATTTCACTTGCTAAACCTTCAACATCTGAGTGGAAAGATTTAGGAGCATTTGTAACCAGGGCTGAGGAGGTGGGGACCGCCTGGGAGCCAGTCTCAGGTGACCCTCATGTTTTCTACAACCGCACTGTAGACACATATAGCAAAAGATTGAACTGGCGTACAATCACAACAAAAGCTAACCATCTAAGTGTAAAAGAATGAGTAGAAGTGTTCACTCTAACAACAGAGGATGAAGATCAATTAAAGGAAATTCCCTCATATTTATGGTCTACAGGAGCAGCAGATGTAGGGAAAATCAAAAGAATTGAACCAGTTAAAATAACACCAAAAGGTACCTTCAGGCCCTTTCAAAGACAATATCCACTAAAACCTGAGGCTGTTGAAGGAATTAAACCAGTATTTGACTCATTACTAAAATCAGGCATTATCAGAGAGTGTCCAGATTCACCATGCAACACACCATTGTTTCCTGTTAAAAAGTCTGCACCATCCACCGGCTGGAGGATGGTGCAGGACTTACAAGCTGTAAATAGAGCAGTGATACCTAGAGCTCCACTGGTACCAGACCCACACACTCTGCTGAATGACGTCAAGCCCAGCTCAAAGTGGTTCACTGTCATTGATGTGGCAAATGCATTTTTCTCTATTGAAGTTGACAAGCAATGACAATTCTGGTTTGCATTTGAGTTTTTGGGCAAAAGATGGACTTGGACATGGATTCCACAGGGTTATTGTGTGTCTCCTACCATCTTTTCCCAAGTAATGTCTGCTAACTTAGCCAAGTTTTCACCTCCTGCAAGAAGTCAAATACTTTTGTATGTAGATGATATTTTGATATGCTCTGAAACACAAGAACAATGCAAAACAGACACCATAGCTCTGCTTAAGTTTCTAGCAGAACAGGGACACAGAGTGAGTAAGAATAAACTACAGTTGTGGAAAAAGGAAGTTAAATACCTAGGACACAATCTTTCACAGCAAGGGAGAGCTCTAGACTCAGACAGAAAAGAGGCTATACTTAAAACACCAAAACCACAAACTAAAAGACAGATGATGTCTTCCTTGGGTATGACAAACTTCTGCAGAGCATGGATACCAAACTATTCAGAGTTATCTAGTCCATTGTTGAAATTGATTTACGACACACCTATGGCAGCTCATGACAGAATAAAATGGACTGAAATTACAGAAAAGGTCTTTAATGATCTTAAAAAGACCCTGACCAGCACCTCTGTTTTAGGACTGCCTAACTATGAAAAATGTTTTATGCAAACTGTTGATTGTAAAAACGGTCACATGACTTCAGTGCTGACTCAGCCTTATGGGGACAAAAACAGGCCTATTGCTTATTATTCCACCCAATTGGACCCAATAGCAAGAGCAATGCCTGTATGTATTCAAGCTGTTATTGCAGCCTCCATGGCAGTCCAAGCTTCAGCAAGCATTGTGTTGTTCCATCCCCTGACACTAAAGGTTCCACATGCAGTCTCTGTCCTGTTGTTGCAAAACAAGATAGCATACATGTCACCAGCTAGACATCTGTCCTGCATGACTACATTGCTTTCACAACCACATCTCACTATTGAGCGATGTACAACTCTCAATCCTGCTACACTAATGCCTACAGCCGAGGATGGGGACCCACATGACTGTGTTGCTGAAACTGAGAATAGAGTGTTGCCCAGGGCTGATTTAACTGATACACCTTATAAAGACGCTGAAATGACAATGTTTGTAGATGGATCTAGTAAGAAAAATCCGGATGGATCCAATTCTATAGGTTATGCTGTTGTCACACTTAAAGCAGTACTTAAAGCTGAACCTCTGCCATCACACTTATCAGCTCAAGCTGCAGAACTGATTGCTCTAACAGAAGCTTGTAAATTAGGAGAAGGAAAAGACATGCAGAATAGTGCACCTCAAAATGAAAAAGACTTATGGATAAAAAATGAGTGTAAAAAAGATGACAACAACATTTGGAGATGTAAAGATAACAAAGTGGTATTACCTAAAAGTTTATTCAGATATGCAGCTGTTCTGACGCATGCTAAGGTGCATACGTCAGCAGGAGGGATGGTCAGACTAGTAAACAAAATGTTTACGACATATGGCTTTACAAACTACTCTAAAAAATTTTGTCAACAATGTGAAATATGTGCAAAAAATAATCCACAGGGACAGATCGTGACAAGGAATAGTGGAAAGTTTCCACTACCTGAATATCCTTTTCAACACATCTGCATGGATCTTATTGAACTAAATAACTGTGAGGAAAAGAAATACTGTTTAGTGATCATTGATGCATTAACCAAATGGACTGAAGTGTTTCCTGCAAAGCATCCTGATGCACTAACAGTAGCCAAAGCGCTGACAACTACTATTATTCCTAGATTCGGAATTCCAGAGAAAATCTATTGTGATAATGGTACACATTTTGTAAACCAGGTAATTAAACATCTTACTACAGCGTTAGGAATCCAGGTGAAATATCACTGTTCCTATCACTCACAGTCAGCAGGACTAGTGGAAAGAACAAATGGAACAATAAAATGCTCAGGAAAAGTATTGCAGAGACAGGGAAAACCTGGATGCAGTGTTTACCAATAGTGATGTTACACATGCACATAACACCAAGCGTGAATGAACTATCGCCATTTGAAATGTTGTATGGTAGACCTTATCATCTTCCTGAGCTAAAACCATTCATTAAGGAGGATGCTCACATGACTGAGACCATTGCTGATTATATGGCAAAAATGTTGACTAATAAAAATGTTGTATCTGTGATTAATGCACAACAGGAGGGTCCTGAGCCTGAACCAGACTCCAGAGTGACACCAGGAGACTGGGTCTTTGTAAAAGTCATAAAAAGGAAGCACTGGCATTCCCCACGCTGGGAAGAACCTTACCAAGTATTGCTGTCCACTCCCACTGCTGTGAGAATTGCTGAGAGACCTTCCTGGATTCATCTAACACACTGCAAAAAGGTAAAAGTACTGTCTGAGTAATTCTGTCAAACCAGCAGGGACTCACTCTAAACTCCGACTGAACCTGTGGTGAAGTCTGGCTACAAAGGGGGGTGGAACCAATAGGGACCACTCGTCTCAAACCAGTGAAGAAACCAACCACACCCAGGGGAATTAGGTGAGTGAGGAGTAGAGTGACCTGGGGAGAAGACTGCTCAGAAGTACATTTTGCCATGGAGAGTCCAATATATCGACCCTGGCACCCTTTTAGACTTTTTTGTGGGGTAAGGCTGACAATTAGCATCTTGATTGTTATATCACTCATCATAGTTTTACCTATTTTGTTTTTCTTTGAGAAGGGTTTGCCACAGCCAGAGAATGCTACTAACTCCACTGAGATAAGACCTAGCATCTCCTCCCCCTTTGAAAAGGAATTGCGACAGCCAGGTAATATTATGACCAATACTAAAACAAAACCTAGGACAAAAAGAGCTAATGACGTGCCCAACTTTATCTTTTGGGCCGATGAGACTCAGACTGTACAGTTTGATTTTTGTGATGTGGTCAATTGTGACAAGGTGCAACAAGAACAGCTAACAGGGACAACTAAGTACATCTGTGCCACTTTCGTGGGAGCTACCTGGTGTCCAACATGGACTTATGTAGGGTGGAATACAGGAATAAAACAGTGGGGATATAAACCATATCAACCACAGAGAAAGTGGAATAAGGGAAAGAACCTTGTGCAACGACTTTCAATAGTCAAGGGCACGACCCCTCCCCATTGCACAAAAGGCCACTGTAACCCATTACTTTTGACCCTCAAAGACCCTACCACCATTGAATCTGACCTTTATGTGTTAGGGGCCAATATTCCTGGAACTGATCCCCTGGGGCAATTCTAGATCAAGGTCTTCTATCGCTCACATCATGAGACAGCTGGTCCCAACCAGCCTACTAATTCACCAAGTACAGATACACCTGAAGAGGTGCCATCCCAGTCCCCCATTTTGAAAGTATTGAACCTCACCACCCTCAAAGAGACCTTTGATATAGAAACGGGCTACACTGATAAAAATGAATGGTTGAATTGGATCACTTACACATCCCAGCAACTGCGAGTTTCTGATTGTATTGTCTGTGCGGCGGCCTGACCACAACTAGGGACTATGCCCTTTAGACTTAATCCACATTATGATCCA
Source organism: Mastacembelus armatus (assembly GCF_900324485.2). Classification (NCBI taxonomy): domain Eukaryota; kingdom Metazoa; phylum Chordata; class Actinopteri; order Synbranchiformes; family Mastacembelidae; genus Mastacembelus; species Mastacembelus armatus. The sequence goes on from NC_046636.1 coordinate 14,192,595, forward strand.
ACAGGCCTGAACTGTACACTGCAGCTGTTTACTTCCACCTCCCCTCCGGCCAGTAAACAATGTCAGTCTTTGCATTATTTGATGCCACCTGCTCCTGTTGTTACTCCACCTTTCTTTACACCTTATAGTGCTAATTATACCTGTTTTTTGAGAAATTCTACTTCAGGGAGGAAGGTCGGTGATCTCCACTGGTGCAACTCCACCACCAATGTGATCACCCCCGGGGCAGGCTATGACCCTTCCTGGTTCAGGAACCATGTTACTGCACGTGCTGACCTGTGGTGGTATTGTGGGGGAAACCAATTGAGGCCAGTGCTCCCACCTGACTGGCAGGGAACCTGTGCTCTTATACAATTGTTTGTATTGCAACCAGCAGAGATTCATAAACTACACTAGAGATGCTGTCAGAGGCTTAGCAGAGCAGTTAGGTAAAACTAGTCTTATGACCTGGACATGTTGCTGGCTAAAGAGGGAGGTGTTTGTAGAATGTTTGGATCTGCCTGTTGTACCTTTATTCCTAACAACACTTCCCCAGATGGATCTGTCACTCGAGCTTTACAAGGACTCCAAGCCTTATCTGAGGAGCTCGCTGAGAATGCTGGTATTGACAACAACTTCACTTCTTGGCTGGAGGGAATGTTTGGTAAATGGAGTGGTCTGATCCAGTCCATGTTCATCTCAATGACTGAGATGACTGCTATTTTGGTTACCTGTGGTTGCTGTTGCATTCCATGCATTAGAGGCCTTTGTCAACGCCTTATTGATACAGCAATTAACAAACAAATGTATCAGTCCAATTCACAGGATGACCAGGACCCTGAAACTCCTCCAGGACCAGTGAAGGAAGACATGACTGTGACCTTCACGGACTATGATAGATTTGTCTTAACTTCTGAACTGTAAGGCATAAATGACTCCAACATTGAAAATTCCTTCAGAAAGTGATGTTGTGATGATGACTGTTTGCCCATAAAGACAGAAAGTTATGACGATTATTTTTTTTCATTTCTACAAGTTATATTTCAGTGTGCTAATCATTTTAGATTTGTGATTGTGCTCTTGTTTGTTTAATCATACTAGTTATGCCTTATGATTTCACTGTGTGTTTTACCAGAATGATTATCATTATGATTTGCTAAACATTTTCATATAATAGTTATGCTAAGCATAAACAGGAGGGATGTGTTAGAGAAATTAAAATGTTTACCCTCCTGTGACCTAATCCACTTTACTTTAGTATAACTGAAACACTTCTGAATAGGGCCTATTGTGTATTGTGGAAATATAATTGTTGCTCTCAGTGAGCACAGTTTGCTCTAACCTTGACTATTTGATAAGGGCCCAGATGTCTTTCTCTGAGAAATCACCTCCCTTTTTGTATTTCCATGAAAACTGATGTGTTAGGCTGCAAGCAGCCAGTGATTCTCATGCTGTACCAAGGTGCTGTGTGACTGTTACTCCTTGCAAGTAAAACTTCTATATAATCTTGCCGAAGTTCGTCCTCTGAGTCTATTTGTTAAAAGGATTTACCTAACAGTTGCAGCCTTTGCAGCCTTTGTGCCACCCTTACCTGCAACTCCCCTCCTGTGTCTTCCACCACCGCATAAGCAGCCTTCAACCCCTCTTTCTCATCTCTGAAGCAGCAGCCATCCGTGTAGAGGTCACGTGCGTCCTGCAGTGGCGTGGCCTGCAGATCCGGGCGCACTTTTTCCTCTTTCAGGACTTTTTCCTCGCACCTGTGGGCCTGTCCCGTCCCAATCCTGTCTGCCATGTTAATACCTTCATGTGTATATGAAATATGTGGTTCCTCCAGAATCCTACTCAACCTTTGTTTTCTGAGGGAGGATAGTGTGAATGTCTGGGAATTTATATAAGCCACCACACTGTGAGTGGTGAGCACCCTGAGTGGGTGTCCCATGACAATGTGGGCTGTCTTCTGTAAGATCCTCGCCACTGCTGCAGCATGCTGTGTGCAGGCGTGATGTCTTCTTTCCATGGTGTCCAATGCAGTGCTTGTGTACATCAGCACTCTCCTCACTCCCCCTTTTTTCTCTAACAGGACGCCGTAACGGCGTCCTTTACAGAAACATCCAAGAGGAAGGGCTGAGTATAATCAGGAATGGCCAGATCTGCGGCCGTTGCCAGAGCTTGCTTGAGGGAGATGAAGTTCCGTTCTGCCTCAGTTGTCCAAACGAGCGGTGCTGAAAGATTCCACATGCCCTGTTCCTTGACTAGCTGTCGAAGTGGAGTGGTAAGGTTGGCATAGTCGGGAATGTAATTGCGGCTGTAGCCCGTGAGCCCCAGAAAGGAGAGCATATCTTTGACCAGTACCGGCCGAGGGTGGTGCAGGATGGTAGACCTGTGAGCAGGTGATAATCCCGCCCCTGCTTGAAAGATCAGTCGACCCTAAAAGGCAACTTGTTTACGGCACACTTGTAGTTTAGATTTGCTGACCTTAAAGCCCCTCTCGGCTAGATGACGCAGCACGGACTCCGTGGCCTGGAGACAGGTCACGACGGAGGGTGCGGCGAGCGGAAGGTCGTCAACATACTGGATTAAGGTGGTGCCTTCTGGCAAAGCGCAGGAATGTAGCACCTGTTTCAAAACCTGATTGAAAATACCGGGCGAGAGAGTGAAGCCCTGAGGGAGTCTGGTGTACCTGAGCTGGCGTCCCCGATAAGTGAAAGAGAAAATGTCACAACACTCCTCTACCAATGGGAGGCAGAAGAAGGCATTGGCCAGATCAATACAAGAAAGCCAAGTTTGGATAGGATCCAGGTTAGCCAGAGCCACATATGGGTTGGGAACCGGAACGGTGGAAGTTACTAATTTGTCATTGATGGCCCTAAGATCATGTGCCATACCGAACTTACCTGTACCCTTTTTCTCAACCGGTAAAATGGGTGTGTTCCACCGTGACGAGGAGGGTTCTAGCACCCCCGCTCGTATTAGGCCTTCAATAGTATCCCTAATCCCCTCCTCTGCCTGAGGTTTATGTGGGTGTTGGCGGATCCAAAGGGGAAGCCCCCCTTGGACCTGGAAGGCGACCGGGGCACAGTCCGTTAAGCCCACGTCCGTGGGAGACTGAGCCCATAAGAAGTCATGTCTGCCGCTAGGTGATGGTCAATGCGTGCCATGTCATGGTATCTGGACACCTCTCTATGTTCCAATATAGCAGGGTCTGTGGCTGTCAGCTGAATGCAAAAAGTTTTAATCTGGGGAGAGTACCAGACCTGCGGTATGGGGGTGGTCTGCCAGTCTTTGGGGGCCAACGCCCTCTTGAAGATACCCCCCAGTTCTTTAGCCTCATGGTTAGGATGTAGGGTGAGAGACACCCTACATCCTAGATGTGGTGCACTGTCCTCACTCATGCGAAACCAATCTTGTTGGGCCGGGAGAAGCTGCACTCCCGCCACCACCCCCTCGGGGGCGACATAGATATTTTCGGCGTCGATGCTCCAGGAGTCCCCCTCCACCTGTTGAAACGCCTCCTTGTACCAATCGGTTTGGAGCTCATCATAGAAGAGGGTAACATGGAGAGGGTCCGGGGGAGGTATGTAGGGCTCGAGGAGCGAGATCCAGGGGCGCCAAGACTGATATGCGGACCATATTCCCTTGTGTCCCGGACTCTCCGGGCACAACCTAGCCCAGTAGATGTCGGCTACCTCGTCCGCCGGCTTCAACAAGCATTGTTTTCGTGTCCCGTCTAAATGTGTCCGACATGGTAGTCGCAGGCCATCTGGCAGAGTGACAGTAAGTCCCTCGGGGGCACACAAAATAGTGGCCCCAAGCTTAATCAATAAGTCCCGGCCGAGGAGGTTGACAGGAGTGCCAGTCTTTCGGTTTGCCAGAGCCAGTACTCTAAAAGTCAGAATAACCCACCTTCAACATAGCCAGCAAAACCAGAGGTCTGATAAAGCATGTGTTAGGAGAATTAGTGAGACAACCGTGTTTGGATCAATCAAACATTCAAGGGAAGTACGTCAAGGCCGTGGCCACAATGATAAGAACCGTGAACCGAATACTTGACGCACACGGGTCTGTGTACATGGGTAAACACGCGGAGAACGCCACGAGCTGCGTTGTGTACTTCAGTTTGTTTCTTTGTATGATACACTTGTGATCATTTCCCATCTCCCTACGTTGACAGGAATGATCGCAGCGTTGGAGCCAAATAAGGGCAACAGGGCAGCAGATGAGGAGGTGACGCAGCGGAGACTGTGGGAGAAGACATAGCTTCGTATTTCATCAAGGAACAGGATGACTGGCTGGAGGAAAACGACCACTGGGTCTGTATTGGAAATGTCCCTGTGGCATTTCTCTCCTTATGACACACACGAATGTGACGTGTGCTTGTGATTACATTTCACTGCCATCAACCGGCAGGATGGTTTTGTGACCTTCTTTAAGACAACGGGTACCTCTGATGGGAAGGATCTTAAGAGTTCATCTCTCAGACCCATGATCATCATCAGCTCCGATACAATAAAAACAAAATGTACAACACACTGACTTTTATTGACTGTGCAAGTACCCATTTGTTCTCAGTGACCCTCTGTCTCATGTCAAGATAAAGGAACACACACCATGTTTATGCTTTGTAGCATTCCCTTCTTTACTACATACATTATTACATTAGCTACAGAACGAATCCATTACACGGACTCATAGAAAATAATCTGTGAACAAATCATGCAGTATTTTGATATTAGACAGTAAGTAAGGGGAAAATGCACGGCCTCCATCCTGAGTCCGTGATGAACTCAAAGTCCATGCAGCATCCACTTCTCGCATGTCCAGAACTGTCTCAATCAGAGCTGTCACTCACGCGTGATGCGCTTGTTTCCTCCAGCTCAGGAAAATCCCAAATGTGATATAGCTAAAAGTCATACATTCTTTCACACATCAGAGGAGGATTTGCGTCAGGAGTATCGCCACTCCAGCGAGCCCGTCTTCGTCCAGTAAAGCGGTCGCCAGTACAGAGGCAAACGATTTGACGACCATAGTGGGGAGTAGGTCGGCGAATGAGAGGACCGCCTTACGCATCGCGGAGGCATCAAGTGCTAATCGTCATCATCCCTCCGCTCGACGTTTGAGGCTCTCCGTCGGCTCCACCTGCATTCTGTGAGAGTGAATCCCCTGAAGTCTGGAACCTACTGTCGGACGTCGACTTGGTCCCGCGGGCGCAGTTTCTCTTCTGGTAGCAGAGCTCAACGCGGAAATCGTCAGTAAGCAATATGATCAAGGTGCGAGACGATAGTCCGTTTTCGTCCGGTGGAGATTTCGTCTGTCTCTATGCCAAATCTCGTCTAAATAGTCTTGGCTCGGTCCGGCAAGAGGAGTGGAAATATCAAGAGAAATCAGAGAAAAAACATCACAATCATTTGGGTTGAACCACAAGACCTTAAAGAGTAACCCAGATGTACTACTGCTTTCACAGCAAGCTGCTCAGCAGTATAAGGACAAGTACAGTTCCCCTTTTAGTTTGTGCGTCAGGTATGGAGGAATACATCAAAGATATGCAATGTGGTGTTCTCCATTTCAGCGCTTTGTTCCACGGTGGAGCTAATCACGGGACTCGTGCGGGAGTATCCTGATCAGCCAGATGAAAACGCAATCGTAGCGCGCAACAGGGAAAAACTGATATCTAACATGATGAACTGTGAGCCTGTAAAGAGGGTCTTGTTCAGGCTACTAGCGTTTGATGCCAGTAAGAGGCTCACGGCTCATGAGTTATGTGACTCGAAGTGGATGGCGCTCGCACATATGACGGGCGAAGAGAGGACTATGGTGATAGAACTGTGTAAGAATGGGGAAGCTCATTGACACGCGATGATCATCCTGATGATATCTCAGAGTTTTAGTGTGTTCTGCAGTGGTTTTTCATGCATGTGAACCGAAATAATATGGTGTCATGGGACAGCAGTAAGAGCAAAATGATAACTGACGTTCGCACAGCCTCCATGATTCCTATATCAGGTACCTCGACCGCAGGTCTCGGAAACTCTGCACACGAAGTATTGTGATGTGGCAAGATGCAATAACGAGCTGTGGCCAGTGTCGCAATCAAGATAATACCCACACTCTGGGCAAACATCCTCATCATAGATGGGTTTGTAGCGTGGAACGGAGTCCGTAGAGTCACAGCACTCTCTGCCTTTCCTTCTTTTAAAGTCAACGCCTGTGGGCGCAGCTTACATGTCCAGCCCGCTGAGCACTCCAGTGCTCACCCATGTACCAGTAGCACTCAAACCAAGCCAAGCCCACTTAACTCTTACACAGACTTGGTCAAGGAGCGCCGGTCGGACGACGGGGAGTCGGGCACCAGTCGGATGACAGGGAGAAGCGGTAGAGCGTCAAGGAGGTGTGCTGGGAGGGCAAGACAGTGTAACTGGATGTCAAGGGGGTACGGTTGGATGTCATAAGGGTGTGGTTGGATGTCAAAGGGGTATGGTTGGATGTCAAGAAGGTGTAACTGGCGATCAAGGGGTGTAACTGGATGTCAAAGGGGTGTCGTTGGATGTCAAGAAGGTGTAACTGGAGATCAAGGGGAGTAACTGGATGTCAAAGGGGTGTCGTTGGATGTCAAGATGGTATAACTGGAGATCAAGGGGGTGTAATTGGATGTTAGGAGGAATGGTCGGCCAATAGAAGGGGTGCCCGTTATATATTATATTATATATATCCATGAGATATCTGATCCTAGGTCCTGAAAGCTATTAAGTTTTTTTCTAAAGACTATTCTGTATGCTGCACTCACAAGGAAGGGACCACTGGCACCTCAGCAAGAGACTGAAGGATAAGATACATTTGCGAAAATGTACTTTCTGACAAACAATTGTGAGTATGCTGTAACAGTGCCATCTCAGATGTAGTACGTCCATGGGGTTTGCAGCCCCATAAACGTCTAAATTGCTTGTGTTTAACCATAAGGTCGTAAAATCAGGATCTCAGCAGAGATGACCATTGTTGAAAGTTTCTCCTGAACTTTCCCCAAGTGCGTTGAGAAGGGTTAAGAAGAGACGGAGTGAAAGGTCAAAAGTTCACACACTGTTTATTTTGCATACAGAGATATCTCCGGAGACCAGCTCACCCGCAGGCGGTAGAGAGATCTGAAGCAATGCGGAAGTAACACAATAGAATACTGTTGACCACTGCCCACAGTTACTAGTACTTTTCCACTACTGGCCACCGCCCTAAGTTACCAGTACTTTCCATTCACAGTAGTCATTTGTAAAATGTGGCCACATTCCACACCATCAACAATGGATACCGCGAGCGACAGGACTTTCAGCTTACAGTTTCCAATGTCGCTAACAGCCGCACACAGACGCGAGAGCATGTTCCATCCACCTGATTTCTAGATGCTCAGATTCTATCAATTCCAGAAGCTGCATGATGGTTTTGAAGAAACAAACTAACATTACCTCACGCAAAGGCAAATGCAACATCATGGTCCGGTCATTTGATTTCTAGATGTTCAGATTACATCGATGCCATTCATGGCTTGAAGGAACAAACAAACCAACATCGCTAAGCAGGACACCGAAACTGTACAGAAATGTTATTACACAGCGGACTACCTTGTTTCATGTGTGTGCGGTTATAATGAACAACCCCGGTGTGATGTATTTAAAATGAACGTACACAATGGATATCAAGTTTGCCACAAAGTGTGTATTTGTGTAAAACAGATGTGAAATAAATGAGAAATAACTGAGAAGTCAATAAACACATGCAAACGAAAGTATGGCTGTACTCGTTCTTTATTTTGACACAGGTGACACATTCACATTCATACACATACGGGTGTTACTTCCAGAAAGGAAAGCACGAAAAGAAACAAAGCCCCAAGAGCCGTCGCGGGTAACTCGTCACAGGACGGATCGTATAGCAAGAACATGATCCAGACCATGAAGTGCAGGATCCTGTAGTGTCATCAGTCATGGAAAAGGAGCTTCGGATGCTTTCGAGGTATGGGTGTGAAGGAGAGGCTGTACATTTCAGTACGTCATATGCTGAGTGGAAGACGTTGCGACAAAAGGTACTTTTCTGTACACCTTGTCGAGAACAAGAATAACTCGCCCCTAGTAGGACACACAGAATGCGCTATTGTGAAGTTGTGCAAAAACGATGTCCTCAGAGACAGTACAGAGCCAGTGTTTCGGATGCGAGCTCCTGAGGTCCGAAGAGAACTCAAGCCCAAAGCACCACGCTCATTGGTCGCCTCGAAGACATTCGCTGAGCGTGCTTTTCAGCGGAGGCCTCCTGTTGTTCACAGGGAGCTCAGGGCCAGCAGAACGAACCTCTCACACACTACGAATCAGGTCGGCTCAGAGGACAGCTGCGAGATAGACGATCTTATGATCGAAACACAGAAGGCGAGCAGGTGGACAGGTGAGGGCCATCGTGCTCACTTGAGCCATGTTGACTACGGGGATTACTACGGATTCAAAGGCTTCGTGCCCCAGCACAGATAGCACTTCTGTCAACGTTTTCTCACCCCATCCTCTGTTTTTTGTTCAAAAGAAACATGTATGTATGTGTGCGTATGATTTTGTAACTTTTCACCGAGCTTGAACAGGGACAGGTTTAACGGCAAGATTTGAGTTGTACGGTTTGGCGTCTTATTAACTTACACATACAGTACATCATCTACTGGAGGCATGGTGACTGTAAGCTATGGACGTGACCTTTCTCAAGTACGATCCCCTAGCAAACCCGGAGACACTGAAGGATGTAAAGTCTCCGGTGTTCGCAGAGACCCTTGTGGATGCGTTTCTTACCAAACACGCTACCTCAGAAGACCGGGAGAAACTCAAGGACTTAAGCCTGTCCTGTTCGCAGCCTTACCTGTCAGTGTGCTGTGAGCGATGTGGCTTTCAGAGAGGTTGATCAAAGCCCACCCCAGCTCTCGAAGACTTTGGTTGAGCGGCAGTTCTGCCAAATCTCGCATTAGCTCGAGCGAAGACAAGGATGACGACGACAAGGCAGCACACTCCACACGCCCGAAGAGTCCCAATTACGCATATCACACCGAAGCGGTTTCAGGTGAAAAACTGTACCAGGCCACGCATCGAGCCAAACTCTGAGAAAATTGCTGCTCCGGCCCTAGCTCAGCTAGCTTAGGGCCGGAGCAGCTGTCCTCTCTTTTAACCTCTGTCCATATGTAAGCCCCAGAGCATGCGTAAGTCACAGGATCTGATCTCTCTGCTTTTTTTTCTCATTTTGTTTTCACAGGCTAGCAGAGGACAGAATTGTGAATTTCAAAGTTTATCAGTCGACGGACACATCAAGGGGCTCAGAACAAGGGGTTCAAGGGCGAGGTCATGGGCAGCAGAAGTACTTCGTCCTCGGTTGTGAAGGATGACACGACGGCTCCCTTCGAGCCCTCGGTCATAAACAGATTCCTCTCCAACAACTGCATGTCGCTGGATGACGTGGCCTGATCGTCAGTGACCAGGGCCTACCTGGACCTGACATTTGGAGGAGGCTTCAGGTTCAGTGCGGGGGTGTGCTACGCCGTGGAGCTCAATCGCTCGTAACCTCTCCCTCTGTCTCGTCCAAGCCCGACATATGAGCAGGTCTCTGAGCATGTAGCCATATTCCGGAGCGGGCTCGCTCGCTGCTTCGTGGCACCCGTATGACCCAGGCTCCACCGCTGTATCCATGAGAGTTCGTACACTCGTTGTCTTGGCATCAGGCAGCTCCAGGGCCTGAACCCACACTCTGCATACGCAGCACTCTGAGCATTCTGAGAGACTACGTTGCCAGCCAGTGATCGCGAGACCCGCTATGGTGTGGAGAGCGCTCACGTTCTGAGTGCCGGAGTGTACGAGACCTAGGTACTTGAGCGCTCCACCTCGGACGATGTCGACCGAGGCCAGCATCGACAACACCATTTCCTTGTAGCCTTTCTATGTCTGCTTGGAGATGCACTCGTGTACAAATCGCTTCGGCACGCTGTTGCCCAGTGCGAGAGTCGCAGGGAACCAGCTGAGGGGACTGTTGCTGAGATCCTCCTAGGCGTGCGGGGCATTTAAGTGAGATCCTCTCCCTTTTGTTATAGGAGGAGATAAGCGCGTCCGCTACCAACATTCTCTCCGATGAGAATGAGACGATCTGACTGTATGTGGTCTTGAGTTGCCCACGGTCCATCGTGAAGTAGAAGTAAATATTGCGCCGGAACGACACGAAGACTATCATGAACTCATAGTGAGAGAGTACACGCTCCCAGGGGGTCCCCATTATGTCTACCAGATGCTCTCGAGCCGCTTGGCACACGGGGCAGAAGGTCATCTCAGATTGAGATCTTCTCTCGGGTCGCGTTTCGGAGTGCACTGTCACAATATAATTTATGTATGTGTTTCTGTGTGAGCTGAGCTTAACTGGCCCTCTTTGTTCTCACCGCCTCTTCCCTTTCAGATCATGGCACTGGACGAAATGGAGATACGTGATTTGGATCAGAGTGTACGCCGCTCTGTTGAGCGCTTATGTGAGGCTGCTGAAAATCCTGTTACCCAGGATCCCGTGGTGGTGGTGTTCGAACAGAACACCTATGTAAACTCACTGGCCGACATGAAGGATCTGCTTGAGTACTCTGGTCCGATCCAGGTTCAGGGTGCTCTTCTACAGCAAGTGGTCGCAGAGCAATAACAAGTACATACTGGGTAAGCACGTGAGCGGGAAGACTAAACTCGCGATGGTGCTCAGTGCTGCGTCGGCCATTGAGAGAGAAACCGGGCTCGACCCTGGACGTGCACATGTACAACAGGCGTTCACGGAAGGGTGCGAACCTGGCCACTGACGGTTCGTGTCAAAGGCGCACGCGAGCACGGGAAATGGCTCCTAGGCAAGCTGAGGGAGGAGATGGCCGCAGTCGTGATAACAGAGTATTCGAAGGGCTGCAGCACCGTCACCATGGGGGGCAAGAGGTCCGTCGGGGGAGAATACACCAGAGATAATATGCTCTCTGCGTTCTTGCTGCTGTGCCACACCAGGGACGAGATACACGAAGCAGACAGGTCCATTAGCATACGTGAAGGAGTGTACTGTACGTGAGTTATTCGTGTTGTGTTATAACGTGTACCGTGTCTTGTATGTGCAATAAAGAGTTTTATGTAAAGAGTGATTGCCTTAGCTCTCTCTCTTCCCTGTGCGAAAGACTTCACAGGACAGCTACTCGCTCGCACCCCAGTGTTTCTCATGGGCTATAGTGTCACAACACAAATCAATGTGCTACATTGTAAGAGCACAAAGCACACAGACAAAAATAGGTATTCGAGAAGCGCTTTAGGGATTTATTGAATTCATACACAGACCGAGGAAACTATCACAAGCATTACAGTTCAGGACATGATAAAGCCGTGAAAACAATCAGATGACAGCAATCATAATAATAATAACAACTACATGGCATATTCAGCTTTCGACTAGACTATCTTTGTGCAACTAAACACACCAGGTCTCCGCTCCATCAGGTTCAGGTTCAGCATTCGGTGTCTTCGAAGTGCAACTAAACACACCAGGGCTCCACTCCATCAAGTTCAGGTTCAGCAATCGGTGTCTTCTTCGAACACGACGCCTTTGGGCTCCAACCCCGTGCTTATCCAACAACTGCCCGAGTTGAACCAGTACCCTCTGTCTTAACTAAGCGAGACCAAGCACAGGCCTTGGTCTCGCATGTACGTCACCTTGTCCTCGCGGTAGTACCTGCAAGCGGGGCCGCAACAGTGTGGCTCAGAGCAGACGCCCGAGAGGTGATCGATGCGACAGCGCATTCTATCACAATCTAGACCCAAGTTGCCTATGTCGCTGACATCGTGGATGTCACCAATTTCAAAGACGTCTCTGATGTCATTGATGCCGGCGACGTCAATAGCGTTGACGACATCGCTGAGATCATTGTCGAAGGAATTCTGCTGGTACTCCTCCATGAGGCTTCGACATCGACCCAAACCTCACAGGCGCTGGTTTTGCCAGGAAACTTGTATTGGGAGGTAGCTATCCGGGTGTTCTCGGGTTATGAGGGTCTGTTTACGACTTTGCTTGCTGTGTTCCACAGCGGGTGACCACACTGTCTTGTTTGAGACTCCTAGATCTCGCGCCTGCATGAAGGTGAACGTGTTGGTGGGCGATGTGACCGAGGCGCTGGTGCGAACGGTCTGCATAGGATTCATGTGGTGGTGGTGTAAGAGTGTGTTCTTCGAATATCGTTCACCCGAGAGAGGCAGGGATGTCACTGAGCTCCACTCTACCGAGCTGTTCTTGTTTTTATGTCACTTTTCTGAGTCGTCTGTGTGTTCCGGTCTGACTGATCTATGAATCGATGAACAGGAGGAGGGGGTCCAAGGATGCTTCTCCCCTGTCTGTAGATTCTGAACTGAGTATTCAGCTCATCGCAGCCTGTTGGGATTTGTAAAACTTGCGGTTCATCACGTTGCTCTCCAAGTCAGACGCTTCGGCGTTGGGGGAGAACACTGCGGTATCGACGGTTCGAGGACTCAAGTGCCCGCAAGCGCTTCTGTCATACTCTCCCCCTCGCAGCAGATGCTCGCATCGGAGCGTCTCTCTCTGTGAACGCAAAGGACGTTGTGCTTCACCTCGACCATGTCTTGCCCTAGCTGAGCTAGGGCCGGAGCAGCAATTTTCTCAGAGTTTGGCTCGATGCGTGGCCTGGTACAGTTTTTCACCTGAAACCGCTTAGGTGTGATACGCGTAATCCGGACTCTTCGGGTGTGTGGAGTGTGCTGCCTTGTGTGAGCTAATGCGAGATTTGGCAGAACTGCTGCTCAACCAAAGTCTTCGAGAGCTGGGGTGGGCTTTGATCAACCTCTCCGAAAGCCACATCGCTCACAGCACAGTCACAGGTAAGGCTGCGAATAGGACAGGCTTAAGTCCTTGAGTTTCTCCTGGTCTTCTGAGGTAGCGTGTTTCCACAAGGGTCTCTGCAAACATCGGAGACTTTACATCCTTCAGTGTCTCCGGGTTTGCTAGGGGATCGTACTTGAGAAAGGTCGCGTCCACGAACGTCCACCTGCACGTGAACCAGCCCGAGTTCACGAATAGGCTCACCAAGAGCGGCCTAGGACGAACCTTGCCACTCAAGATCACGGTCATATTGGACAAGTATATTTCGCTGTTTGCCTCAGACAGAGGAGCGGTGGGAATGGAGAAGAATTTCTGTGATGATCTACAGACAAGGGTCATCCCCTGCAAGAACGGTGACACCCGGGAACAAGCTCCTGAGATATCTTCGAGAGGAGTACATGGAGCCTGAGAGAGCCCCGCTGAGCTCAAGGAGGAAAAGGAGAAGCCCTTTCTTAGCGTAAGATTATACATGGTTAACCCTCTGGGGTCGACGCACGCGCCGGCGCGTTTTGACGCATCTTTTTCTGATAAGGCCGGAACAAACTTAAATTACTCCGTCAATTCTGATCGTACAGATAAAAGAAGTATATCATTCAAATCTGTAAAGGGTCTAGTTTTAGTGGTATACCATCATAATAACAACAAAACGTTGTGCTTTTTTTAAATAAAGAAAGCCGACAGGGTGCGCTCTCGGACTTTTCTGTCTCTGCCATTTCTCTTCACAGACGCGTAAATAAAACAACCAGAATCTCAGCGAATACTTGGCTCATAAAAATAAGAATTATATGGCTAGAAAGCTTGAAATGTTTTCTTTTGAGTGAAACAATTCAAGTCAAAAACAAATCATCACTTTTTATTTAATCCGTATGAACGTAAGGAGAAGTCCGTTTTTTCCTGTCTCACCTCATTACAGGTAATGCGGTCCCGCCGTGTACACTGTCCACTGTTCACATGTAAATAATCTCAGGTGAACCAGGTAAATATGTGCACGCCCCCGAGAAATGACACAAAATATCAAACTTCATCATAGAATTTACTCACTTTTTCGACGTGTTTGGATGATGGCGCGTTACGCACGTGAAGCGGCGCTCCTTACATTCCTCACAGAGACAAATAGTTTAGCTTGTCCTCAGAGTAAAAACACTAATTTTAACTCAAATGAGGATCGTTTGCTCCTCATTGTGTTGTATTGTACAGCACTAATCCGTCCCATCTACATTGACTGAAAGGCTCATTTTGCGCGGCTTTGTCTGGACGTTCAGTGCGTCTTTTGTGTTCTCAGGTAAATCACATGACTAGTCATCCTCAGACACACCCTCTTGCATATGGCCTTTCTGGACAAAAAGTGTCTTAGAAAATTTAAATCAGTGTATTGTTTACTGTGAATGTGTGAACAAGATAACATTCACAGCACTCTGAAGTAAACACTTTAGCCTACAACATGCTGGTCTCCAAGGTCTTGTGAACCAATGTTCTGTTTGTGTTTTATGGTCTTATTTCAGTGAGTAAAAAATTGTAGTTTTTCACTAGCCATGCATAAACACTTTTTTCTCAAAAACACAATAATGTATAAACTTGAAGCTCACATATTATTGTAGCCAATTTTGTGCTGATTACAGTGTTATCAGACTTTAGACATTAATATGTTTAAAAAACACTGAAAAAAGCACAAATGTCAGGACATGTCAAAATTTATCCAGGCCCCAAAAACCCCCTCAGACCCCAGAGGGTTAACAGCGGGAGGCTAGATGAGAAAGTTATGCGTATGTGAGACGCGTCACTTCCTCAACTGCAGCTTATGCTACGGAGAGAGGATACCGAGGGATGAGGGGAGCTCACCGGTAACAGAAGTTGAAAACATGTTTTGGGTTAAGACAAAGAAAAAGGAATTGCTGAAAAAAAAGTATGTCATGCGTGAACTACCAAACTGAACAGTAAAATTGAATGAACAGATTTGGACTCAAAGGAAAGTGTAATTTGCTGACACAGAGCTGTTCGTTACTCTGATTGATTTTTACAGCATAGGCGTCTCTCATTGTCCCTTATGGCTTCAGTCTCGTTCAATGAACGATGATAACTACTGCGAGCTGCGACTTTTTTTGTTGCACAATTATAACTACTATTGCAACAACACATCATCGGTAAGGGTAAAACTAAGTTGATATTCACTTTGGATATGGATTATCATTTGGCATACTAGCAATGCAGTCATCCTGGTCAGGCGGAGAAACTTTCTGCCCTGTTAACCCAGTTATGACTGAAAGCTGCTGGGGCTCAAGCGAAAACTTGAGGGGGGGACATCCAAAAAACCGTGCCCAGTCATACGCACCATATTCAGCTTACACACATGCAAATCCCCGCTCTGATCACACTGTCATTTTTGAATTCTCTACGCCCCTGCTGCAAAACTACTTGTTTTGAATTCAAAAATAATCGTGATAATACTATAATGCATTTTCTAAAACCAATAAGGTGCTGCCAAGAATATTCACAAAAGCCTCATTTCAACTCATTTACACTCAAAACATGTAAAATGCACACATTACCTGGAAAACTATGTCATGCGAGAACTACAAAACTGAACAGTAAAAATGAACGGCTTTGGACTGTTGGGACAAGAGCTTCACCTGTGTCCCCCCGAGTTGGTTTATTTGAAGAGATCAGTCAGTAGCCTATTGAAGATTCTATACTTTTATTGTTTCCACAGCAAAACAGATTACATGAGCAAATACAGTCAGATATATCTGGAGTTCTTTGACACTATTTCTAATGCATGTAGCCACAGAACTGAAAACAAGGAAACACACAGTGGTTATATAGTCTGATTACGCCCTTCTCAACTGTAACTCTTGCTGCTTAACTCATTCCCATATATGGCCTTTACATCAGCGTATGCTCAATAATATTTCACCTCCTATATATATTCTCTACACCAGTATATGCTCAGTAATATTTCACTTCCCATATATGGTCTTTACACCAGTGATTACAATAATTCAATCTTTTATCCTTGACCCCTCACAATTCCTCCTTTTGATCTCTTCTAGAGATCATACTGTTGCAAGAACTTATGTTCTTCCTTCTCCAGAGTGCCTGTGCGAGGAGGGGTATCATCTGTTTAACATCCTGTTTACCTTCTACAGCAGTGGTAATTAAATTCAATTCAATTCAATTCAATTCAATTTTATTTGTATAGCGCCAAATCACAATACAAATCATCTCAAGGCACTTTACAAAAACTAAAACTAAAAACCCAACAATTCCCTTATGAGTAAGCACTTGGCGACAGTGGAGAGGAAAAAACTCCCTTTAACGAAAGAAAAAAACCTCCAGCAGAACCGGGCTCAGCCATCTGCCTCGACTGGTTGGGGTGAGTGGATAGAGCAGAGAGAAAAGAACAGCAACAATAAACAACAAATAGACACTGCAAGTTGGTGGGGCCAGTAACTGCACATCAGCGATAAACAGCTCCAGGACCAGGGACACCTGCAGAAGGTACAGAGAGAGAGAGAGAGAGAGAGAGAGGGAGGGAGAGAGCACAAACTAGGGGAGAGAGAGAGCACAAGGTTAGTAACATTCAACGGTGGAATATACATGAGGTGGGAGAGAAGTGGGTGGGGGGGTGGGGTTAGGGTAGGGGAGCTCAGTGCACCGATGGTCCTCGGGCAGTCTAGGCCTATAGCAGCATAACTAACTAAGGGATGGTTCAGGGTTGCCTGAAGCCAGCCCTAACTATATGCTTTGTCAAAGAGGAAGGTTTTAAGTCTAGCCTTAAAAGTACAGAGGGTGTCTGCCTCCTGAACCCAGGCTGAGAGCTGGTTCCACAGGAGAGGAGCTTGATAGCTAAAGGCTCTGCCTCCCATTCTGCTTTTGAGAACTCTGGGAACCACAAGTAGGCCTGCACTCTGAGAGCGAAGTGGTCTATTGGGATAATATGGTACTATGAGGTCTTTAAGGTATGAAGGAGCTTGATTATGAAGGGATTTGTATGTGAGAAGAAGGATTTTAAATTCTATTCTATATTTTACAGGGAGCCAATGAAGAGAAGCCAATATAGGAGAAATATGAGGATGCAAAGCGATCTAGCACAGGGGATACAACAACAACCACAGGTAACTAAGATAGCAACAAATGTAGCCAATGAAAGCATGACGGACATCATAAGTCCCTTCCACTGCCCGAACGTGCGGGTCATCCACTCCTCCAGGGAGTGCTCATGCATCGTTTTTGATAGAGTGCGCAACCCTTCTAATGCTTTGGAGACAGATCCATCCGGGGCAGTGTTATTAGGAATAAAAGTACAGCACATTTCTCCAAACATGGCACACACCCCCCCTTTTTCAGCCAATAACATATCTAATGCCAACCTGTTTTGAACTGACATGAGTGAAATTGGAGCCAATTGGTCAGCTAAACCTTCCACTGTCTCTTGTTAAGTTAGCTAGGCGGAGGACAACATTCTTTTTGGGAGTGACAGGGAAAAAAGCCGCGATAATTGGTATATTTTCGAACCCTGCTGCGATTTGGTCAGCCAGCTTATACTCGTCGGGGACACCACGAGGGACACCTATCGCATCTATATAAGTGGGACTTCCCTTCATTGGATCAAATGCATTGACTTTCCGTTTTTTAAGGACATGCCGACGTCTTCTTGCAGTCAGCTGGACTGGAGTGACCGGAGACTCCAGGGGCCTCAAATTTTTTCCAATCAATGTCAGTGGGGCCCCCAGCCTCACCTTTGCACAAACTCCAGTAGTTTCTTTTT
The DNA here is from genome assembly GCF_900324485.2 of Mastacembelus armatus. NCBI lineage: Eukaryota > Metazoa > Chordata > Actinopteri > Synbranchiformes > Mastacembelidae > Mastacembelus > Mastacembelus armatus. The sequence continues at coordinate 14,210,230 of NC_046636.1, forward strand.
GTATTCTAACCAACAGTCTTCGGTCTCAACAGTAATAATACAGACCTGCCCTGGCCCACGGGCCAATAACTAAGCTAGCATTTTGAACTGCGTGGTTACACCATGTGGGGTCTATGGCCCCAACATTAGTCTTAGGGCTAGGGTGGGTAAAATTAAAACAAGTATATCCAGCTTGGCCTTTGAATGGGGTGAAAGGACCCGTTCTCGTCTTATTGTCAATGGGAGGAAAGATAGACGCCAAAGTGGTACAGTTAGTGGGAGAGGCAGCCTTTGTCAGATTTAGCATGCCTTGCAAATCAAGACGTCTCGCGAACGCGATGGGGATCTTGCTGGAATCGAACTGTAGTTCCGCACTTCAGATGAGAATGGGCGTATGGGCTACGAGGACAAGCGCAGCGCAACGGCGAGACGCTGCGAGCACCAGTGCTGCTACAGGAGCTACCACTGAACAACAGCGAGACGCTGCGAGCACGAGCGCTGCTACAGGAGCTACCGCTGAACAACAGCGACAGCGGCTCAAACGGACAAACGAACAACGAGCCGACCTCAAACAGCAGCAGTTGTAAGCACAGCTCCAGATGTACCGAGACACAAAAGCACACAGACACACATATTAAAACATCAACAAACACATTCAGCCACACAAAACGTCGCACACACCCGTGGACATACGCAGAGCAGCAAAGCTACAAATTTATCATTGTAAAAGTTCATTTGACTGGATGCAGAATTCAGACCACATACAGCCACACATACAGCCACACATACAGACACACATGAATGCAGAAGCAACAGCAGCAGGCCTTCAGTTTAAAACACTTTTAAGTTTAAAACATCCAATGCTGATTGTGAGGCATTGCCACAGAAAGTGTGGAAAATAGAGCTCTACTGCCACCTGATGGCAGAGCTGAGGATGTGCTCCCAAACAACACTCAAGTCAAGTCTGCTAATTCATTGCCACACAAACAATTTGGAAAATAGAGCTCTACTGCCATCTTTTGGCAAAACTGAGGATGTGCTCCCAAACAACACTCAAGTCAAAAGTCTGTTGATCAGCAGAGTAAAACCCAGCTCAAGCTGTTTTCCTTCATTATCTTAGATGGTTTTGGCAATCCTAAAACAGGAGCCCAGCTTGGCTTGTTAGTTTTCCACAAACACTCACTGACAGTGCACCAGTTGTAAACATACTTGATACAGTTTTCCACAAACATTCACTCACAGTGCACCAGTTGTAAACATACATTTCCACATGTACTGAGACGCAAAAACACACTGACACGCATATTAGGACATTAACAAGTATATTCAGTTACACAAAGCATAGCAGTCACCTGTGGACACATGCAGAACAAGAATTCTACACATTTTTTGTCCTAAATTTTCATTTTTACAGGATTACCAAACCTGAGGTGGGGGATTTTGTAAATCACTCCAGAGACCAGATTTCAGAATCAAAGACAATTTTTTTATAGCAGTGAAAAAAGTATTGTATCTCATAAAACTACAAGATTTTTTCAATACCAATGTTAAACTATGTTTCAAGTCACCTCAGTAGGAACTTTTTAAATGAGATCAGGATTTGGAGAATGAACGCTGAGGCAAGGGATTGTTTAGGTAGTGGGCATCCATTGCTGAGGCACCTGGGGAGCAGTTTAGGGTTTAGTGCCCTGCTCAAGGGTCTCACCTCAGTTGTGGAGAAAGTGCTGGCTATTCACTCTGCTCCACTGAGAATTCCTATTGATTCTGAGACTAGAACCTGCAACTTTCTGACTACCTATTCATTAGGCCATGTGACGGTCCCTGTCTGGTGGATGTTTGGTGTTTTGTTTGGTTGAAGGTCTTTCAGGAAGTTGGAGTGAGAAGCTGTGATTGGGGATGCTGTACACCTTGTTCTGGGCGGGGCTTGCCAGATTTAAGAGGGAGTGCCCGTACGGACAAGAGAGACCTCGCATGAGGCAGAAGGAGAGGAGACCCAAACCAATAGAGACACCAACAGAAAGAGACAGAGGCGACTGGCTTTTGTTTTGAGCTTGGACTGGAATGTGTTCTGATTAGCAAGCTACTTGTATTCTGATCTGTCATTTGCTGCCTTTGGCATACTCCTAGACATACATTGCATATGTTTTATTAAACTTTTAGTAGAATCTTGGTTTCATTTATTCCTTTGTCACTTCTGTTGAGCCAGGACGTGACAGCCATGACTGGGATCCTAGGCCCCGTCTAGTTGCCTGTAGAGGGCATGTCTGACCACACAGTGATACAGACATATACAATATACATACATACAAATACAATAGACATATGCTGTGTAGCAGCAACAGGCATTTCTGCAGAAATTGAATGTTTTGGTCTAAAATTCCTGGTGAAATACAGGTATGGCTTTGTAGAGGTTAGTGTTACACAGTGTGTACAGAAATAAGTATTCCATAATAGCAGTCAGAGTGCAGAAAGGTTCGTTATACATTGCCAACAGAAAGGAAATGTACTGCATCTGTAGTAGAATCAGAATGTTATATATACATAATGATATATATACAGTTTGCGTGATGACTAGATTTTTGGGTGGTGATTAGAATCAGAAATTACAAGATTATTAGTTTTGTTCAAATCTGTGCACTGGCTTTTTATTATTCAGAGAACAGACATTAAAACACTGGAATTTATATGTAAGTGTCTTTGTGGCTCAGTATGATAGTACTTGTGTGGTCCCATATGAATCATGTTTGAGTGAGATAATATCAGGGACAGGTAACTTAAATGATCAACACTGTCATAGTAATAAAAAGTTTTAGTATTAAAATAGGCATAAATTATATTTATTTGGATGATTTTTTTATGAACTATCTCATTTTGACTTTATACACTACTGAATATTTTCCCAGTTTACTGACTTTAATTCACAGTAATAAATCTATAGAAGAAATATCAACTTGAGAGTGTTTTATTGTTTTTGAAAACCAGGTTTATTTTTACATATGAAGTATTTTGACAAGTCAATTTGTTTCAATCAGTTGTACAAGACCAAGGTTTTTTCTATTTATGTGAAATACAAAAATTAATTTTGTAAATATTTAAAAAAAGAAGTATATTTTGTTCTATACATATTGTAATTAAAAAGATATTTTAAGACATATCAACCTGGGATTCAGGGTCTTGCCTGAGAATTTAAATATGCACTCTTGATTATGGGTAAGATAATGAACCACAATACCACTTAGTAAAACTTCTGTGTTAATGAAATTTTTGATGACACTGTAATGTTAATGGTCTCAAGGAATTGTGGTGTTATGTGCTTCTCTTATTAAGATGTATTCAGTTAGTTAGATGAAAAAACTTGTTACAGGTTGGCTTTATTTAGATTTATATTGAGCTGGTTACAATGGCAAAAAACTGTTTAAAAATGTTATATATAGACGACCAGCAAATACATACAAATAAGCTTTCGATATGCAGCTTCATATTACTTGAAATATACATATTCAGAATTGCTTGGTTTACATAAGACTCGCACCGTTATTTCGTTAGAGAGGTGGGGTGTGGCCGTTTTAGAGTGTTCTGCCTTTGTTACGTAATTTTGCTTTGATGTTTAGAATTCTTAGCTTTTGCTTTGAAGTTTGTACGTTTGCGTGGTTTGTCGTCATTTTCATCATAACTGGCAAAGAGCAAGTAGGACAAGAAGCAACAGAAGAAGGTAGGTTATATATATCATTTTACATTACTATCACGCCAAACGTATTTATAAAAAAAATATATATGACAACAGGTTTTTTTTCAACAATACAATAGGTTTATTGTAACTTTAAAAAGTAACCATTATTATGCATGTACCTAGATATGGCTTCACCATCGAAACTGCCGCATCTTGAAGTCCCTCAGGCAGAGGGTCTTAGGGAACGTCTTCAGTTACTGTGTGTAAGTATTCCTCTGAACTCTTACCATTGTAAAGTATACTGTACAATATTAACTTTCTGACATAATTAATGTTTATGTGCCTAACAAAAAATTGATGGAACTTAGTTTTTTCTACAGTACAAATGTAATGACCCAGAGGCAGAAAGGAGAGAGGTTGCCACAGAGTTGCAAAAACTGAGCGGAGATATTTTAGGAGTAATGTCCAGGCAGGCAAAGCAGAAAAAGGCGCTGGACAGAACTGTCAAAATATTGCAAGGTCAATTGAAAAGCGCCCAGAAAAAGGTGGACGAGTTGGAAGATGCACTTGAGAGTGCAGGCGCATGTGCTGCCTTCAAACTAGACGGTGATGTTTTAAATCATATTTAATTAATTATTCATAAAGAATAATTAACATAAAGCAACGCAAATTAACAAAATCCTTTTTTTATTTCTCTTGCTCCACAGAGCAAAGACATGTGGCAGTCCAAACGGAAGCAATTGTGGAGGAGAACTGAAAGTTTAAACATTTTTTTTGTTATTTTGGTTTTTTTTTAATGTGTGTCTAAAAATGTTATTTTTGTTATATATAGATTTTGAAAAACGGTTTAATAAATATTATAGTATGTTTCATTAAATGTTGGTAGGTTAGTTTATATCTTAGGTTTATATCTTTATGCAGTATAAATGGCTTCATTTATTGCTTTCTCAATATAGCTCATTGTTAGATAACACTCAAAATATGATTTATTCAATACAGTGGTACTTCACATCATGTTTGGTTGCACTGTCAGTAAAGTATTAATATTACAGAGCTTTGCCGAAATGCAAAAAAGCTGGGTCCACAATCATTAAGTAAATGCAGACCAAGTAAAAATATCATTTTTCATATTACATATGTACTATATTAATAATAATGTGTTTTTTTTTAAATTTTATTATTCTGGGGCTTGATTGACAAAGAGCAGGGTCAGTCCGTCGAGCAGTACGTCAGGAGTATAGCATAGGGAAGACTGAAATGGCGGATTGTTGTACAGTAGAAAAATGTCTTGACTCTTTAACCAAATTTAGTATTTGTCACACTGTTAATCTCAGGACTATTCTGTCTGAACTCTTTTATACTCTGCTGCTGTTGCTGCGGAACTTGAAATAAGGCGCAGTTATTACCGGAAGTTTCCGTCGTTCGCTCAAGGTAAGCAAGGTAGTTGTTTTGTGCTACTTTTTCACATATAAATAAAGTGTGTTAACCCTCTGGGGTCGACGCACGCGCCGGCGCGTTTTGACGCATCTTTTTCTGATAAGGCCGAAACAAACTGAAATTACTCCGTCAATTCTGATCGTACAGATAAAAGAAGTATATCATTCAAATCTGTAAAGGGTCTAGTTTTAGTGGTATACCATCATAATAACAACAAAACGTTGTGCCTTTTTTAAATAAAGAAAGCCGACAGGGTGCGCTCTCGGACTTTTCTGTCTCTGCCATTTCTCTTCACAGACGCGTAAATAAAACAACCAGAATCTCAGCGAATACTTGGCTCATAAAAATAAGAATTATATGGCTAGAAAGCTTGAAATGTTTTCTTTTGAGTGAAACAATTCAAGTCGAAAACAAATCATCACTTTTTATTTAATTCCTTTTCCGCTGCTGCAGGGATGACAGATTTTGACACAGCTACTCTAAACATGGAGTTTACGGAGTAAGTTTAGGATTTATAAGAAATGATTGAAGGAAAAGTGAAGTATGAAAACTTTTTGAAAAAGGTAAAAGAAGAGACAGGGTTTGGAGGATAAAATATGGTTTGTGAATGGATATATTTTATTTCAACAGTAAATATTAGTTACTTCTGTTAATCAGCTGTTCCTAACTTTATAGATTTAATAACTACTTATGACTTAATTGGTAGTGATGATTTATTGGACATATTTATCCAACTGTCAGCTCCATAGCTCCTGCTTTGTATGGATCAAACATCTATAACCATTGATTCATTGAGCACAGTCATCTATATTTTTCTAAATGTTCCAATATTACTAAGGACAGGTCTTGCCTCGCACTGGATTTAACAGTATTTGCTATGTTTTAGACAAATATATTTTACATAAATCCCATTCATATTTTTATTTTGTGTAGTTTTCAGTTTATATATAATGATTATATTATGAAGTACAAATATATTCTGTGTTAGCTTTTAATAACCGCATAGAGGAGGTGTGCATGGGTGTACAGGCAACTAGTAGGTCTCAAGTGGAAACAACACCTGTTGCTACAATAATATTCACTGTCAGGTGAGCTTTTTCTGCACACTGTGCTTTCAGCTGCTACTGTGGTGGCAACAGGCTCATGTCATTAACAGTGGGACTTGAGGAGACAAAGGTGAACTGTGAACGTTTTTAACAATTCTTGTATTATTGAGGGAACTATTTAAAACTAATATAATCCTATTTAGCTGTAAATGTAAATTCTGTGTAACTGACTTGAATTAATGGTCAAATACTGCTCTAATGCATTCATTACTTTTTTTTTTTTTTTGAAGTTTTGGACCATGCTTCAAACCTTTATCCATGGAGAAGTTTTCATCTTCACAGAAAATTCTTTGTAACAACAACAAATTAAAGTAAGAATTATCTGAATACACAATACCTCACATAATAAACATTTAGTTTGGGTTACAATGTTGATACAGACCACTGTCCATAAGCACTAGTTAACTTCATCGTTTAGGTTTTAATAAATGTGCATTACTTAAATCCATTTAGAATAATTTATTCACTACACTAGACAGTTGTCAGCACACTGCTAATTCCATAATATGTGTGGCTGAGAAATGGTCCATATTTTACTCATATTTGCTTCTTTCTTCTTGTGGTGATAGTTATGTGCTGTAGAGAATAGGTGATATATAAAATCAATGATTTTACAGGCACACTTTACCTAAATACAGTACCATTCTAGATGGCTTTTAGGAGATTTTGTGTAAATCAAAGCTGTGATGCCTGTGGATTACGCCACCAGCCACCAGACATCAGCGATGAGAAAGGACCACTGTTTCTGGTTCATGAACTAGAAGAGGATTGTGTACTATGGCCATATTGCAAACACTGCTGAGCCTGTGATACATGGGGATCAGTCAAGAGGTGATTATTGTCTTTTGCCTGTGTAAGTATTACCTTCTCTTTTGTGGACATAATAAGTAAATGTCAGATATTTTGCTGTGTGAATGACATTGTGACAAACCTCAGGTTTTAAATTAGAGCCACAACTGTTACTATAATGTATCATAGCATCATTTTGTGTGTGAATAAATTTTATAGTGTACAATTTACAGTTATTTTACAGAATGTTTGGTACAGTTATCTGCATGGACACAAACACTTTCACTGTGAAATCTTAATGGAAAAACACAAGTAGGTTTGATGCCAATTCTCTCATTTTACAGTGTTTCCTACTGCACTTCACTTAATGTAGTGACTTAATGTGGGCTACTGACATTAACAGTATTTGTATATCAATTTGTGAATTAACCCTTTTGTGGGACATTTTAGTCAGGATACAGGTCAAAAGCACTTAAGAGAGTTTAGAAAGGATGCAAATCTATAGATTAATAAAATACATATCTTTAAAAAAACAGTTGTCATTCTGGGTTTCTTCTCGGAAACTGTCTGCTAATGAAGTTCTAGTAACTACAGTACTTCAAAAGCTGGTAGAAGGAATAGTCAACGGTGTCTAAATTTAATAACATGGACATAATAGGAAAATTGTAACTTTCAGTTATGACCTGAGGATACTTGATTCAGAAGATTTCTACAGGGAGTGATGTCTCTGTGGTCAGTTGTAAATGAACACTATACAGGCAGTACTACACTGACTTTAGTAAATGTCAAAACAATTTCAAACAAATTCTGGTACTACAAGTGTGTTCAGACATGTATAACTGTTAGTTTTGATTTAATTTCTTAGGCTCAAATGTGTTAATGTGACCTCTTTTTAGAACATGTCAAAGCTGTCTGCAGGGACAAGTTCACAGGAGAAGCCTTCTACATTCAGGCCAAGATGGAGTTTTACTGTTTAGTTATTGGAGTTTGAGCCATTTGTGTGCAGATATGGCTCAATGTGTAGGACACATATCAGCCATAAAGCTAATGACTTTGCTCCATTTAGACCCTAATGTGTAGTGTGAGCACATTTGTCTACCTTATCACCTACAGTATTTCCCTGTTGCAAAGTCCCATCAAACACAGCTGTTACATTAATAATAAAGTAAAGTATGAAATGAAATGAAGGGCAATCACCAGTGGATGAAAATTTACTTTCTGGACATTCAACTGTTTCTGTTGGTTTATAGTGTTCATGTTGTATGCAACTTTACACTGAAATGTATATACTGACTTTCCTAATAAAATATTTAAGATGTTTCTTGTAGTATTTGCATATTAGAAATATTAAGTTTTATTTCGTTTGACATTTATAGGTTACACTTACAGCTCATACTTTGAGAAATATTTTTTTTACACGCTTGATAGCTAACAGGATTTTAGAAATGCTGTCATGCTGCTAAAATTGTTTATTAAAGTACTACAGAGGTGTAGACTGTAGCGGATTGTCTGATAGAGGAGTAAGACACGGTAGTTTGCTGCATTTTGTTCTAAAATAAAGCTCATTTACTCTCGTCAAATTTTATGGTAACGGTATTAACATGCTATGTTAGCTAACATGTTAGTTAGCCTGTTGTTTGTAGCATAGCCGCTCCACCTTTAACCCTAAAAGGTCATCTTGACAAGCTGATGATTTGATTGGCCCACGAGACGTGGCTTTAATTAAAATGGTCCAATCAGAGTGGCCCATTGTACGGCTATAAAATGAGTGACCCCGAGGAAAATCCCCCCCTTTGCCACTCTGCGATTCACTGTGCGATTCACTCTGTGAGTTCACTCTGTGAGTTTAAGAGCCGCATTTCCTCGAGCCTTTGCTTCGGATTGTGATCATCGGATCATTTTGGATTATTGTGTTTCGTCAGTCAGTCTAGTGTGTTTTTTGTCGACGGTGAAAGCTGTGTTTTGGGCATCTTGTGTGTGTAGTGTTGTGTTGGTGTGAGGACCTGAGGTCTTTTTAGTGGCAGAGGTCATTTGTACTTTTGTGGGTTTTTGCATGTACTGTGTATTTAACAATATTACATATTATGTATATAAAAGCGCTGTTTTAACAGATTGGTATGTAATTGTGTTTGACAATATTATATATCCAGTTCATAAAATCACCAAAATGCTTAGTCCTTGTATTGTCTTAGTATTGTGTGTACCACTTCATAAAGTCAAAATGCATAGTCCTGCTTTAACAGAATGGCATATTACAGTCCACAGTTTTAAGTAATGTATTTTTAAGTGGATTCAGGCATGTATCTGATAGTACTGTCTACCACTTCATATTCAACAATGTGCTTAGTTCTGCTTTATCAGGATGGCATGCTACAGTTCTTAGTTCGCAATCTCTGATATCTCTTTAATTTGATAGTGTTGTTTGTACCACTATATATAGTGTTGCTATAACCAAAAGGCATTTTACAGTCCTCAGTTGTAATCACTGATGTTATTGTAAGTGGATTCAGGCATGTATTTCATATTATTGTGTGTAATACTTAAGTTAAAATGCATATTAGATAGTTCAAGGGAGTTTATGTATTCTGTGTAAATGTCACTATATTAATACATGTTGTGTGGAGATGCCAGTTCCAATTGTGTAGATAAATGAACAACAACTTTAGGCCTGACTTACATCTAGAATACATCTACTTTTATTCTTGATTTAGGTTCCTTACAGTTTAGAGTTGTTTTACACTTGCTTTAGTCCTATAATTTAAGACTTAGTGAACTGACCTATTGTGGCTGATTAGGTTTAATTGATTATAATTTCTTCTTTAATGGCTGTCTTTTTTTTTAACATTGTGTGTTTACATCTTCAGATGCCTCGGGGGGGAAAGGATTCCGCCGTTCCCTTGCGGCCCGGAAGAGGAGAGCGGAGCAGCTTGATGTTTCTCCCTCTCCTCCCTCTGCTGGCGCTGAGGCCATTACCCGTATGTTAAAGCGTTAAATTCCTCACATTTTAATTGTGTTCTGAACTTTTAGTTTATCTGGGTTATGTAACATAGGGAAATAATTTTCTTTATCTGATGCTGTGTAGGTCGAGGGACTGGTTTTCAGCATGCTGTGCAGACTTGGCCAACTTCTTGCTTCACCGGCAAGGCCCACAAGTTGGTCATTCCTCCAGAGTCTCCTGACAAGAAGGCAAGTTTGAAAGTATGATATAAATAAGAATTTATTTAAAGGAATAGTTTATGAATCTTCATTTTAAATCTTGTTTACTTTTGTTTTAGTTTGTTCTGATTGTCGGGGACTCCCATCTACGCTCCGTGGTAGATGGAGTCGTTCCGATGCCAGAGTGCCACATGTCCTTTGGCATCAGTTCGACACCTGGAGCTTGTGCCCGTGAGCTCCAGAGGGAGCTGGCTGAGACCGTGCTGCCCAGAGGTGGGTACAGTAACCACGATCTCTTGTCAACTAAAGTATAATTAACAAAATCACAAAGATTATTTGAGATAACTTTAGTGAGAGTAATGAGTTTCCCTCCTTTTGTCGTCAGATCCTTCTCTGGTGTGTCTCTTGGCTCCTTCTAACAACCTGACGGCCAGCAGGACTGTGGATGAGGCTGCTGCTGAGTTTGGCCACCTCCTGGCCTACATCTGTAGCCGCTGGCACAAAGTATGTATTTTAGATTTGTACTTGTAATTGGGGTTATAAATGTGTATCTTTGATGGCATTAATATTTCGATCAACCTTAAATGATGCAACAAGATTTCATTTTGTATGTTGTGTTGTAAATGTTTAAATTGTAATTGCAAACAATGTCTTTGGTAGGTGTGTGTACTGGACTTTCCACGCCGTCTTGCTGCTGACATGGAGGTTCAGACCCTGTTTTCTTTTGAGTGAAACAATTCAAGTCGAAAACAAATCATCACTTTTTATTTAATCCGTATGAACGTAAGGAGAAGTCTGTTTTTTCCTGTCTCACCTCATTACAGGTAATGCGGTCCCGCCTTGTACACTGTCCACTGTTCACATGTAAATAATCTCAGGTGAACCAGGTAAATATGTGCACGCCCCCGAGAAATGACACAAAATATCAAACTTCATCATAGAATTTACTCACTTTTTCGGCGCGTTTGGATGATGTCGCGTTACGCACGTGAAGCGGCGCTCCTTACATTCCACACAGAGACAAATAGTTTAGCTTGTCCTCAGAGTAAAAACACTGATTTTAACTCAAATGAGGATCGTTTGCTCCTCATTGTGTTGTATTGTACAGCACTAATCCGTCCCATCTACATTGACTGAAAGGCTCATTATGCGCGCCTTTGTCTGGTCGTTCAGTGCGTCTTTTGTGTTCTCAGGTAAATCACATGACTAGTCAACCTCAGACACACCCTCTTGCATATGGCCTTTCTGGACAAAAAGTGTCTTAGAAAATTTAAATCAGTGTATTGTTTACTGTGAATGTGTGAACAAGATGACATTCACAGAACTCTGAAGTAAACACTTTAGCCTACACCATGCAGGTCTCCAAAGTCTTGTGAACCAATGTTCTGTTTGTGTTTTATGGTCTTATTTCAGTGAATAAAAAATTTTAGTTTTTCACTAGCCATGCATAAACACTTTTTTCTCAAAAACACAATAATGTATAAACTTGCTGTTCACATATTATAGTAGCCAATTTTGTGCTGATTACAGTGTTATCAGACTTTAGACATTAATATGTTTAAAAAACACTGAAAAAAGCACAAATGTCAGGATATGTCAAAATTTGTCCAGGCCCCAAAAACCCCCTCAGACCCCAGAGGGTTAAGTGCAGACGTTCCCGGGTCCTCTGTGATGTACGCATAGACGCATTCTTACGAGAAGAGAGCGAATCGCCGCGACACTGCCAACGACCATGATCTTTGCCATTCTCCTGCTCGCGACAATTTGCCTCGAGGGCGGCGTGTTGCAAAAAAGCGGATGAACAACACTTAGTGGTACGCGCGGACATGCAGCGAGGCACTGTCGCATCGATGACCTGCCCACTGAAAGCGAAAGACATAACTTGGACTGAGCTGGAAGGAGGGCGGAAGACTGTCAACTGGGGCAAGCGTCTAATATTCACGGACGTGCAAGGACCCCAGACCAAACTGTACCCCCTGTACCAAGCAACGGGCCCCTCGCCGGCATTACGCACGGCACGGTCGACCACTGTCACACGGCAAGCCCTACATCATCACCTGCCGGACGATTACGACCTCTCGAGATGGCCCGGTGTGGTCTCAGAGAACCAGCTGTGGTGGGGAGAGGAGTGGAAAAACGTTCACATGCAGGTACGGTGCTGACCAAAAAAAAAGGAATGAAAACGATTTGATCTTGTTGCGTTTCCCTCGATAGCAGCTCCCGTGTCTCATCCCCGTGTCGTTCTCGTTCACAGGGAGAAGATCCGTTGATGATCAGCGCCCGCATGTTGATAGCCGACCGGGTTGCAGGACGACGTACCGCATGACAGAGGAGGGCAGCAAGGCTACCGGGTTGCTCGTGGGGAGCCTGCTCCGAGGGCCCGCGAAGAAGGTCAGAATGGAGATAACGAAGCATTATTCCCACATTGTGAGACCCACGTCCCAAGGCCTTTCCAAAACCGCGGTGGTGCCCGTGGTCCCGGGCCAGCAAGTCGAAATAACGTGCGAGGGCTTCGCCTGGGATCTTTTCGACGGCATGTACTAACTGAAGTGCTCCTGCCGCGAGGACGGCAAATGCGATAGAGAGCATGAACACGAACAGCACCCTGGAGGAAAACTGGGCTACCCGCTGTCCAAATGCTGGACTTGGACACCGTCGTGGAAGCCGACCTACAAGGAGCATTTTTCTGCAAGCTGGACTCCATGGGCTTGGACGACGTCGAGACCGTGCATCTCATGGAGAAGGATGAAGGGAGGCAAGGATTGAGGAGGAAATCTCTGCGCGCAGGTCTGCGAAAGAGAGCCGCTTGCAAAAAGGAGAAGAAGCAAACTGAGCAACGACCTCCGAGATGAGCGAAATGCAAAATGTATAATGCCATTCTGTAGTAGTTCATACAGTGATAAAAATGAAATAAAGCGTAGACCGAGAAAGCCAAGCAGTCAACTTTTATTGTGTAGAATGTGTGTGAGTGCAAGTGTAAGCGCGCGTGCTGAGTTGTCAATGCCCTCAGATCATCTTGTGTGGCAGGGAGACGGGGCTCTTGTGAGGTGACGTTCCATTACCAAAGGGGTCCAAACAAGAGGCTAAACCTTACATGACCGCTGTGGCTGCAGAGAATATGATGGCAATGATCACTACCCTACACTACTAAAAGGAGAGGCTCTACGACACTATGGGCCGGGGTCAAACCAACCCCTCTAACTAGGAAAGAAAAGCAGAGCGTTTCTCAAGCAGCGGTGTGGGGTCCTGAGGACCCCCCCCCCGGGAGGGCACGGGAAGGAGAGGAGAGGAGAGGAAAAGGAGAGGTGAGGAAAGAAGAGGACAGGAGAAGGAGAGCCTAGCCTCTCGACGACGGGCCGTGGGGTCCAGCTGACAAGCTCCCGTGTCTCATCTCCGTGTCGTTCTCGTTCACAGGGGGAGGACCCATTGATGATCAGCCCCGGTTGGTCGTTCTTTTCTCACGCTTGGCGCTCCAGGCTGATATGAGGGTTAATCCAGTCATGATTGAAAGTTGCTGGAGATCCAGTGAAAAGTTGAGGGGGGACATTCAACAAACTGTGCCCAGTCATACGCACCATATTCGGCTGGCTTACACAGGTGCCAATCCCCGCTCTGATCTAATGCGCAGAACGATGTTGAACGATGACAACTACTGCGCAGCTGCGACTTGTTTCGTTGCACAGTCATAACTACATGAAGCAGGATTACTATTGCAACAACACATCAATCAAAAGGGTAAAACTAAGTTCATATTCACTTTGGATATGGATTATTACTTGCGGGCTTGCCAATCCCCGCTCTGATCACACTGTCATTTTCGAATTCTCTGCGCCCCTGCTGCAAAGCTCCTTGTTTTGAATTCAAAAATCATCGTGTTAATGCTATAATGCATTTTCTAAAATCAATAGGTTGCTGCCAAGAACATTCATAAAGGCTTCATTTCAACTCTTTTACACTCAAAATATGTGGAATACACACATTTTCCTGGATAACTGTGAAATAACAAACTGAGCAGTGAAAATGAACTAACGGAATAGCACTCAAAACACGTGAAATACACACATTACCTGGAAAACTTTGCCATGCTTCAACTACCAAACTGAGCAGTAAAAATGAACTAACGGATTTGAACTCAAAGGAAAGGCTGTAATTTGCTGACACAGTGCTGTTAGTTACTCTGATTAACTTTTACAGCATAAGCGTCTCTCGTTGTCTTATATGGCTTCACTCTCGTTCAATGAACGATAACGACTGCGAGGCTGCGACTTGTTTCGTTGCACAGTCATAACTACATGAAACAGGATTACTATTGCAACAACACATCATCAAAAAGGGTAAAACTAAGTTCATATTCACTTTGGATATGGATTATCATTTGTTGGGCTCGGCGGGTGCCAATCCCCGCTCTGATCACACTGTCATTTTCGAATTCTTTGCGCCCCTGCTGCAAAGCTCCTTGTTTTGAATTCAAAAATCATCGTGTTAATACTATAATGCATATTCTAAAATCAGTAGGTTGCTGCCAAGAATATTCATAAAGGCTTCATTTCAACTCTTTTACACTCAAAATATGTGAAATACACACATTACCTGGAAAACTTTGCCATGCTTGAACTACCAAACTGAGCAGTAAAACTGAACTAACGGTTTTGAACTCAAAGGAAAGGCTGTAATTTGCTGACACAGTGCTGTTAGTTACTCTGATTAATTTTTACAGCATACGCGTCTCTCGTTGTCTTATATGGCTTCACTCTCGTTCAATGAATGATCTAATGCGCAGAACGATGTTGAACGATGACAACTACTGCGCAGCTGCGACTTGTTTCGTTGCACGGTCATAACTACATGAAGCAGGATTACTATTGCAACAACACATCATCAAAAAGGGTAAAACTAAGTTCATATTCACTTTGGATATGGATTATTACTTGCGGGCTTGCCAATCCCCGCTCTGATCACACTGTCATTTTCGAATTCTCTGCGCCCCTGCTGCAAAGCTCCTTGTTTTGAATTCAAAAATCATCGTGTTAATACTATAATGCATTTTCTAAAATCAATAGGTCGCTGCTAAAAACGTTCATAAAGGCTTCATTTCAACTCTTTTACACTCAAAATATGTGGAATACACACATTTCCTGGATAACTGTGAACTAACAAACTGAGCAGTAAAAATGAACTAACGGATTTGGACTCAAAACACGTGAAATACACACATTACCTGGAAAACTTTGCCATGTTTGAACTACCAAACTGAGCAGTAAAAATGAACTAACGGATTTGAACTCAAAGGAAAGGCTGTAATTTGCTGACACAGTGCTGTTAGTTACGCTGATGAACTTTTACAGCATACGCGTCTCTCGTTGTCTTATATGGCTTCACTCTCGTTCAATGAACGATAACTACTGCGAAGCTGCGACTTGTTTCGTTGCACAGTCATAACTACATGAAGCAGGATTACTATTGCAACAACACATCATCAAAAAGGGTAAATCTAAGTTCATATTCACTTTGGATATGGATTATTACTTGCGGGCTTGCCAATCCCCGCTCTGATCACACTGTCATTTTCGAATTCTCTGCGCCCCTGCTGCAAAGCTCCTTGTTTTGAATTCAAAAATCATCGTGTTAATACTATAATGCATTTTCTAAAATCAATAGGTCGCTGCTAAAAACGTTCATAAAGGCTTCATTTCAACTCTTTTACACTCAAAATATGTGGAATACACACATTTTCTTGGATAACTGTGAACTAAGAAACTGAGCAGTAAAATGAACTAACGGATTTGGACTCAAAACACGTGAAATACACACATTACCTGGAAAACTTTGCCATGCTTGAACTACCAAACTGAGCAGTAAAACTGAACTAACGGATTTGAACTCAAAGGAAAGGCTGTAATTTGCTGACACAGTGCTGTTAGTTACTCTGATTAACTTTTACAGCATACGCGTCTCTCGTTGTCTTATATGGCTTCACTCTCGTTCAATGAACGATAACTACTGCGAAGCTGCGACTTGTTTCGTTGCACAGTCATAACTACATGAAGCAGGATTACTATTGCAACAACACATCATCAAAAAGGGTAAAACTAAGTTCATATTC